>NW_027528869.1:2240203-2273486 GCF_008692635.1 Crocuta crocuta
GGGGGAAAGGGGGAGAGGCAAACCATGAGAGACTCCTGAATACTGAGAAACAAACTGAGGACTGATGGGTGTGGGGGGGAGGGGGGATGGGCATGGAGGAGGGCACTTGTGGGGATGAGCACTGGGTTAACGTTATATGGAAACCAATTTGACAATAAACTATCTGTAAAAAAAAAAAAAAAGATTCTCTTGATAAACTGAAAAAAAATCAAACAAACAAAAATATATTCTGGTCCCTTCTTCCCTTTCTTTTTCTGATCGTTGTTTGGGGATGGCAGAAGTCAGGGGGTGGGGGGAAATAAGCAAGGTTCTCATTATAAAGAGAGATACAGATAGATGTAAGAGTGTGTGTGTTAGTACGTACATTCACCAGCTCTGCCAAACAGGAGGCTTGGGAACAGGGACACTCCATTTACCATGAGCATACCATGTACTCAGATCTTGGCTTCTAAATACCACTATCCACCAAAAGAAACACTCCTTGGAGAAATAGCTGGCTCTAGTGCTACGGCAGGGAAAGTATAAAATAAGCCTGGAATAACTTGTGAAGCCAGAAAATACAGAAGGACTTAAATGTAATGGTCATGTAGGGGAGCCTGGGTGGCTCAGTTAAGCATCTGATTTCGGCTCAGGTCATGATGTCGCAGTTCGTGAGTTCAAGCCCCGTGTCAGGCTCTGTACTGATACTCGGAAACTGGAGCCTGCTTTGGATTCTGTGTCTCCCTCTCCCTCTGCCCCTCCCTCACTCAGGTTCTGTCTGTCTGTCTGTCTCTCTCTCTCAAAAATAAACATTTAAAAAAGTTTTATAAAAAAAGTAATGGTCGTGTCTAAAAGAGACAGAACTAAGTTGAAGGGACTCTTCTATTATTCACAAAACCTGGAACAATCTGAATATTAAATAAAAGGAACAATTACAACTCACTGGGAAAATAGGAAACTTCAAATACATACTAATATTAATAAGCAAACAGAAATTGGAAGTTTGCCGAGGAACAAGATATTTAAATTGTTTCAAAGTATCACCCTATAAAACACATTTGAATTACAAAAGTTAACAAGTAACGTTACTGTGGGAAGGCTAGCAGATACTACCTTAACCCAGTGATCAAAATGAACATCATCCATGAGACAAATCCAAATTATGTGCTCCCTTATAGGACGCAACAAGAACACAGCTTCTTTTCCGTGATAGCCCTGCCAAAGATACATAACATTACAGAATGTTAAAAAAAAAAGAAAAAGAAAAAGAAAAAGAAAAAAACTCAAGTTAACTCCACTTGGGCCATTCCCTGCAGAAATCTGTAAATTTTTAAATTCTAGGGGTGCCTGGGTGGCTCAGTCGGTTAAGCGTCCAACTTCGGCTCAGTCATGATCTCAGAGGTTCTAGCCCTGCATTTGTGCTGATAGCACAAAGCCTACTTGTTTCCTCTGCTCCCTGTCTCTCTGTCCCTCCCCTGCTTGTGCTTGCGTTTGCTCTCTCTCTCTCAAAATAAATAAACTTAAAAAAAAATTCTATCCTTACCTAAGCTGAACTACAGTCAAATTTTACATGCCACCTAGTAAAAATATGCTACCCTACATTTTCTCTGACTTTTGTGACTCAAAGACAAACTTTAATGCCCTTCTGTCAAAAGAAAGAAAGAAAGAAAGAAAAGAAAGAAAGGAAGAAAGGAAGAAAGGAAGAAAGGAAGAAAGAAAGAAAGAAAGAAAGAAAGAAAGAAAGAAAGAAAGAAAGAAAGAAAGAAAATTCTTGAAAGGTCATTTATCACCTGAAATCTATAGGCTCCTTAAACTGTTTGCCTTGTTTACAACTAAAGAGATTTCCAGTTCTTAGGAAACTATAGAGGCCTCAGACTTAGAATCCAAAAAACAAAAAAGTCATCTCCCCCTCAGGCTCTACGCTGAGCATGGAACCTGCTTGAGATTCTCTCTTTCTCCCTCTGCCCCTCTCCCCCACTTGCACACACACTCTCTCTAAAATAACAAAAAATGAAAAAATACAAAGAGACAAGAGAAAGAAATTTTAAAAACTAAAACCCCTTTCCTCTGATCACTTGGCGATCACTCCCAGGTCCCCACCCTAAGACACACTGAGGCACATCAGCACATCTACATCAGGAATTCCCCAAGGAAGGCTGCTTTTAACATGTCATCCCATACAATTTCTGATTCAATGACATCTGAAACTACTCTCCTAATCTACCAAAGATTGGATATTTCCATTCTCTCTCAAGATAAACTTCATCTTCTCTGAAACAAATTGCAATGGTTGAAATGTGGATTATGGGGTGCCTGGCCAGCTCAATCTATATAGCCTATGACATTTCATCTCGGGGTCATGAATTCAAGCCCCACTTTGGGCACAGAGCCTACTTTTAAAAAAAGAGATAAAAAGGTAAAAAAATGTGGATTATGGTAAGAAAACAAAAAGCTTTCACAAAGACACAAGCAAACCTTAGAGAGTCACATTAAAATTATTCACCAACTGTTGACTTGCCTTCTCTGGTCCCCCGTTGCCACCAGGAGACAAAGTGTGGTGGTTAAGCACACTGCGTTAGCATCAAACCACCCAAAGTTGAATTCTGGCTCTGCCACATGAGCTCTGTGTAAGCTCTACCTAACTGGTTTTTGGCAAAATACTTAAAGCTCTCTGTACCTCAGTTTGCACATCTGTAAAAAGGGCACAGAATCTTCACAGGGCTGTTGTGAAGACTAATTGAGATAATGCAAAAAGTATTTAGCATAGTGCCTGGCACATAGCTAACGCTCCATGTTAACCACGATCTTTGTTCCTAGCATCTAGGCAGTGTCTGGCACATGGCTGGTCTTAAATAAAGAATATTTTTTTTTTTTANTTAAGCATCCTGTGCATTATCTAACTTTAAGATTTAAAATTTCATTCCAAGGGCGCCTGGGTGGCTCAGCAGGTTAAGCATCCGACTCTTGGTTTCAGCTCAGGTCATGATCTCACAGTTGGTGAGTTCCAGCCCCACATCAGGCTCTGTGATGACAGCGTGAAGCCTGCTTGGGATTCTGTCTCTCCCTCTCTCTGCTCTCCCCTGCGCATGCTCCCTCTCTCACTCTCTCTCAAAACAAATACATAAACCTTTATAAGTACATAAATAAATGAAATTTCATTCCAAATACTTTTTTTAAAATGTTTTTAAGATAACTTTGCAATGGAAAATCACCATTTCCGAAATCTACATTCTACACCAAAATTACACTTTAGCAGGAGTGGCAAAAATGAGCTCCCTACATCCCTGACACTTAGATATCTAAGTTTTTAAAGTGAAAATAAAAATTATAACATAAGAGGGCAGAGAGCCCTTGGTTATCACAATCCATTTAAGGTACAGTTTAGGTACATCTATCTAATTTCTTAAACAGACAAAAATAAATGAAAAATAACTGCTTACCACATTTGCAATTATTTTAATTGTAGACTCGGCTTGATGCCCAGCTCCTGAATCAGATGTAGGTCTTTGAAAGCAGGTACATCTTGTATCTAGGGTAATACTACCCAGTACACAATTCATACCCAACAACTAACTACTTTCTGAACGAATAAACGTGCTTCGTAATATACAACAACCCATCATGGTTCTTGGTTTGGCAACTAGCCAAAGCTAATCTCCTTTATCTATGTCTTAAATAAGTAAGTCGCCCTTTCGGTTTGTTCTGATTCGCACCACGGAAAAGCCTCCACGGAGAAAAGTAATCTCTACATTCCTCTGTAATCATGGTCCCTGATCATTCCAATTGTGGATATATGCCTAAAACAATCTCTTGTTAATGCACTAGAGAAAGTCCATAGACTAGTCCCCATTCCCCCAAATTAAAAATCAGTTTTCAGTAGTTTTTTCCTACTGATTTTCAGATATCAGCTATTTGAAATATTTGAAAATTTTCTTTCTGTGCACAAGAGCTGACAGATGCAGAGTGGAGAGGTCTTAGAAGCCACTGAATACAATACCCCCACTTTCCAGATGTCGCCAAAGAAATTCACTTTTGAAAGAAAGTCAGACTGTCAACACGGTTCCTAAGCCTCTTGAGACAAAGCAAACTTAAACTTTAATGATACTCAGAAAAGAGGGAGGTGTACACCCACCAGCGCCTGCCGACAAAGAGAGGCCCAGGCAGATGCCCCAGTTCTGCCAAGCAAGTAGTTCTAAATTCATCTGTTCATTGAACAGATTGCTGGAGGGCTTCTGGTGTGGTGGGCACTATTGTAGATGCCTGAGACACATCAGTGAACAAAAAGAAAGATCACTGCCCTTGCTGTACCTAAATATTAGGCGAAACTCTGCAGCCCTCGAGGAGAATAAAGAGAAAGACACAGGTCCATTTGAATAGAATGGGCCAGAAGCGCTCCCCAGCACTATAGAGATCATTAGCCTCGTGGTTCTCAAACTTGAGTGTTTCTGAACCATCCAGAGGAGTTCTTAAATCTCAGAATGTCCAGCCCCACCCCAGAGCTTCTGATTCATGAAGATCTCAATGGGGCCTCAAATGTCCACTGACAGATGAGTGGATAAAGAAGAGGTGGTATATACATACAATGGAGTATTACTCGGCAATCAAAAAGAATGAAATCTTGCCATTTGCAACTATGTGGAGGGAACTAGAGGGCATTATGCTAAGGGAAATTAGTCAGAAAAAGAAGACAAATATATGACTTCACTCATATGCAGAATTTAAGACACAAAACAGATGAACATAAGGGAAGGGAAGCAAAAATAATATAAAAACAGGGAGGGGGACAAAATACTCTTAAATACAGAGAATAAACTGAGGGTTGATGGAGGGGTTGTGGGTACGGGGATGGGCTACATTGGGGATGGGCATTAAGGACGGCACTTGTTGAGATGAGCACTGGGTGTTATACATAGAGGGATGGATCACTGGAATCTACTCCTGAAATCATTATTGCACTATACACTAACTAACTTGGATGTAAATTAAAACACAGCAAAAAAAAAGTGGGAAAGAAAAAAGAAATGCAAGATCAAAAAAAGATCTCAATGGGGGGCCTTAGAATTTGCATTTCTAGGGGCGCCTGGGTGGCTCAGTCCCTTAAACGTCCGACTTTGGCTCAGGTTATGATCTCACAGTGTGTGGGTTCAAGCCCCACGTCAGGCTCTGTACTGACAGCTCAGAGCCTGGAGCNGACTTTGGCTCGGTTCAAGCCCCGCGTCGGGCTCTGTGCTGACTGCCAGCTCAGAGCCTGGAGCCTGTTTCAGATTCTGTGTCTCCCTCTCTCTCTGACCCTCCCCTGCTCACAGTCTCTCTCTCTCTCTCTCAGAAATAAATAAAACATTTAAAAAAAGGATTGCATTTCTAATAAGCTCTCATCTAACGTCAACACGGCTAGTCTACGAAGCAAACTTTGAGAACCACTGACCTAGTTGGAAACAAAACAAGTAACTTGGCCAGAACCATGGGCTACTCGATACCAGGCCCAGATTTAGAGGATTTTCCCTTCTAACTCCAAACTGGTCAAGTTTTTATGAAGAGACAGCTGTCATTTAACACACTTAGGGCAAATACGGTCCAAAGAAAACGTTTTTTTACCTTCATGTTTGAGTTACAGAAAATCAGAAATAAATGTTTTAAGTATAAAATACCTTAAGTACATAGCACTGACCACTAAACACTGATATAAAACCTAACATTAAAGTTAGAGGATTTGTTCTTTCTTTTATGTGTCTAAATGCCATGATAAAGGAATGTTTTCCCTAAAGGGTTTTAGCACAAGGGCCAGGTTCAGTCTCAAATGAGCCTATTAATTAAAAAAAAAATCTATTAACTAAAAGCATATACACTAAAATATAAATAAGTGATTAGATTAGTAATGATTTTAGTTTTTTTGTGCTAATTGTATTCTCTAAAATTTTTACAATAAACATGCATTTCTTTTGTAATAAGAGAATGAAAGTTACTTTCTTTAAAAAAGTGACAGTGTTCATTTAAAAAGACCTTTAATTAGAAAACTATAAAAGGCATTAGTTAATATGCAGCATAAATTAATACTGAATGATTTTTTTTCCTGGTACATAAATAATTCAAATAACTTATTTTACATTTTAGGTTAAATTTCTGTCTGGATTAATGATTAATATCGGTGAAGGAAAAAAATCCTTGAAATATATCTGGTTTTATTTAAACAAAGAGAATAAAACAAAACTATGATCCTTTAAATAGTTACCTAAAAATTACATTTACTATTATTCTACATAATAATTGGGTTTTTTTGGATTTTTTAAAGTCTATTTATTTTGATGGGAGAAGAGAGGTGAGAGAGAGAAAGAGAGCACAAGCGAACATGTGAGGGAAGGGGAGAGAGAGAGAGAGAGAGAGGGAGAGAGAGAATCCCAAACAGGCTTCACGCTGTCACCATGTAGCCCAACGTGGGGCTTGAACTCACTAACCCCAATATCATGACTTGAGCCAAAATCAAGAGTCAGATTCTTCATCAACTGAGCTACCCAGGTGCCCCATAGCAATTTGTTGTCTTCTACTTTCCAACAAATGTATGGAAGTGATGGGAATTCTTCCAAGTTAAGAAAGTCTTACTAGTATTTCTTGAAAGAAAAATAAATATTTAAGTTTTGGAAAAATAATGTTGTATCCGTGATCTGTACAAAGTTAAGAGACCCATATCCTTGAAGATACCAAAGTAAGACCTACACTCCAACCCTATACCCCATCCACCATCTCTCTGGCTCTTCCTTTATTACTCAAGTCCACATTTCAGAGATACAACTAGAGTTTAAAACATAATCTTCTGGGGTGCCTGGGTGGCTCGGTCAGTTAAGCGTGGGACTTCGGCTCAGGTCACGATGTCAGGATTCCAGAGTTATGAGCCCCACTTTGGGCCCTGTGCTGACAGCTCGGAGCCTGCTTTGGATTCTGTGTCTCTCTCTCTTACTGTGCCTCCTCCACTCATGCTCTGTCTCTCTCTCTAAGACAAAGAAACAATAAACAAACAAATAAATAAGACGTAATCTTCTAAAGGGCAATGACTAAAGGAAGATCAATTTGATGAAGAAATCAAAAGTCTTTACAAAGACACACGCTAATGATTTAACAAAATTTATGGACTACCTCTTTTAGTCTAGACTGTTTAATTAGAACAGTCACTTTTAGAGAAAATAAAAAAGTACTTTATATGTTATATAGAATCATAGCTAATTTTCAGAAAATTAACCTCTAAAAACGCAATTCTATACACTACTCCTATTCGTTAACACTTACTAGGTAACCACAACATACCAAACACTTTGCATCCTCTCATTTGATCTCCAAACGGCCCTATAAAGTACTATTACAACCATTTTACAGATTAAGAAATTTAAGCACAGAGTGATTAAGTAATTTGCCTCAAGTCACACAAGCTAAAGTGAAGATCCAGGATACAGGTATCTTAGCCACCATACTTAAACGGAGATCCTGCACCTTTGGCTCAGATCATGGTTTGGCCACGGTTTGAATTATCAATTTTTCACATTTTAGGAAATCAAATGTTTCACCCAGTAATATCTGATAACATCAATAAAATGAAAACCACTGAAATAACTCAGGTTCTCTTACAAATCTCTGTACCTCTAAAATCATGCACAATTTACAGTAAGTTTTACAGTACAGAGACCTGACAACTTTTCCACCAGCATGCCGTCTGGGGATGCAGCTGTGTTAAAATTATCTGCGGCAATCCAGCCTTAAATCGGACAGGGATTCTATCGAGTGGGCACAGAAGGTTTTTTATCTTGTTTTGAGATTTTTGCGGGGGTTTTTTTTGGCTTTAGGTTTGGTTTTGCTCTTCGCGACCAGAAAGCTGGGCGGTGAAGGAATTAAGTTGGAAGAGGAGAGTCGAATCCTCTGCTGTCTCCCGCTTATAACATAAGGCCCGGGTGCCAACGCGCGCAAGAGTTTTAAGTCTCCAGATCGGCCGTCGCCCAGGGTGCGTGCGGACCCGGCGNGCCCCTGTCCCTCTGGGGGCGGGGGCGGAGGCGGCGCGCTCGCCCCGCCCCTGTCCCTCTGGGGGCGGGGCCGGCGACCTCCGCCCCTCGGCCCTGACCCCCTGCCCGCTGCCCTGCGTGGGAATGCCGCCGCCCGTGTCCCCTGCCCTCTACCCCAGGTATGCCACTCGAGCCCTAGCGTCCGAAATAATGCTACCCAAACCCGTTTTAAAAGGATCGAATTGCCAACTGCACTGAATAAAGACATTTCAAAACTTTCAACTGTAAGATTAAGAAACAGGGGGGAGAAGATCCCTCCCAGTTACTGCCCAAGTGCAGAGCTCTGCAGCCCCCATACCTGAAGGGCAGCAGTGACCCCTTAGCGTCGTAAACAAGGGTCCAGAGCACACTGGGACCTCTAAGNAGGGGAGAAGATCCCTCCCAGTTTCTGCCCAAGTGCAGAGCTCTGCAGCCCCATACCTGAAGGGCAGCAGTGACCCCTTAGCGTCGTAAACAAGGGTCCAGAGCACACTGGGACCTCTAAGCTAGACCTCATGAAAAGAAATCAGATCTGTTGCCTGGAAAAAAAGGGGGTGGGGGACCAGAAGTGAGAAGTCTGCTTTCTCAGCATACATAGCACTCACAATAATTGAGTGGGACACTGGGCACATCAACTACCTTTCTAAGCTTCCTTTTCCTCCTCTCTAAGAAAAAGACTGACGATTTCTTGGAGCTCTAAACACTGAATCTGCGATACTAAAATTTTTTTCAGCCTTTTCTGTAACTGGCAGGTTAAAAATTGTATAGTCATTCAACATAGTACTACTCAGCTCATCTCTACTCACAATCAGAGGCACCTCCTCTCTGCTGAAAGAAGGCTCTTAGTCGTGTCTTGTCCACCACGAGTCAGTTACTGTGCTAGGTGCCTTTAGATGTATGATAGCATTTGAGTCTCAGAACAATCCTGCCAAGTATGTATTACATCTCACTGCTCTACCTGCAGACACCAAGGTTCTCAGTAAAGAGGCATCCTGGTATAGTGGAAACTGAGTAGGCTGGGAAAGGCTCAAACCCCTGAATATTCCAGCAACCCCACTTACTCACTGCTCATCTGTAAAATGGAGACGACCAAAATATATATGCCTTGCAAAGCTGTTAATGTGTGTCAAACACCTAGGAAATGGTACGGCATATAGTGCGTGCTCAACAAATGGAAGCTATTAACATTACTGCCAAGTTCACACAATTATAGGGCTCAATAGGAAAAGTAATCCCAGGCTTATTCCCACTGAGCTGCCTCTCAGCTTTGTCAAGACATAACTATTGCTCGGTATTTTGAATGTGTCTAGATTCCAATACATGTATAATAGCATGTTTTCCTTTATTTTCTATTTTAACCCTCAGAAAGAGAAGAGCAAACCCTGAAAGTCTGGAGCACTTCCGCTCAGCCATCTGCTCTCAGGTAGAACATAAACAATGTCACAGAAAATCAACATTAGCCAAAGTCATTATAACCATGATGAATCAACAAAAACAAGACCACTTGTACTCCTGTTTGAACACAGAAAAAACATGAACTTGTCCAAACCACAAAAATGACAAAATAGCCCTTTTCCTGCCTAATATAAGTGTCTCTTCTGTATCTAGCAGCTTTTACCTCACCCCATTCTTCTTATATTTTAAATAAAAATTAAGATGCTCTGTTATAGAATTATCACCACTTTTTGGGGCACCTGGCTCAGTCAGAAGAGCAAGCAACTCTTGATCACAAGGTCGTGAGTTTGAGCCCCATATAGGTTGTAGAGACTACTAAAAAAAATTTTTTTTAAAGAAAAAGAAAAGAATTCTCACCACTTCCTGCCAGCATCCAACCCAGAGTACTGCTCTGCTTCCTTGAACCTTCCCCAAATATGTAACACAAGCCCAAGTCCTATGTCATCTCTAACACTCTCGGGCACACCTAAGAGTCCTGCGTGGTGAGTGTTCTTCCTTCTTCCAATAAATTAGTAATACCAAAATGTATCGAACTAAAGGTGTGTTCCTGTGATCTTCAGCCAGAGAGTGGTGACATCCCCACAAAGACAATAAATGGAATTCTGCTTTTTGGGGCAGAAACAACTCTAAGCCAGATTCCTAGCCACTTGTTATACATCCAATGTAATACAAATTTATTAAAACAAACAAGAGCTGTGAGAGCCTAACTTAGTTAAAACACCAGAATCAGGGCAGCCTCCTATAGCAGACATTTTAGCAACATATTTGACAAGAACTTCTCAAGGATTTTTTCTTAAATTGACCTGTTGCTAATACTAATCTGGAATGAATCTCTATAGTTTTAAAGGATGTTAAAATTTCAGGATTCAAAGGATAGTAGGGATAGAATGCAAAAAATGAGGTTTCTTAAAACTTTGTATTTTAAATGTGTATTTATTGAGAGAAATAGAGAGAGAATGTGGAGGTGGGAGGTCCAAAGAGAGAAGGAGAGAGAGAATCCCAAGCAGGCTCCGAGCTGTCAAAGCAGAGCTCAACTCAGGGCTTGATTTCACTAACCATGAGATCATGCCCTGAGGTGAAATCCAGAGTCAAATGCTTAACTAACTCCCAGGTGACTCTTATTTTATTTTATTATTATTATTATTTTGAGATGGGGAGAGAGAGAGCGCATGAGTGAGAGAGAGGCAGAGAGAGAGAGAGAATCTCAAGCAGGCTCCACACTCAGCATGGAGCCCAACAAAGGGCTCAATCCCATCACCTTGGAATCATGACCTGAGCTGAAATCCAGAGTGAGATCCTCAACCAAGTGAGCCACCCAGGAGCCCCAATTTTTTAGGTAAGCTCTATACCTGTGCCCAACATGGTCCTTTAGCTTACAACCCTGAGATGAAGAGTTGCATGCTTTACGGGCTGAGCCAGCCAGGCCGCCCCACAAATTAAGTTCAATGGAGAAATGTTGCCAAGTTTCACTTGTGAATTTCCTTTTTAAACGTAGTGACTTCTGACACTTTTGAAGTATCCCTAAGCAAGACTTCTCCGAGAAAGATCTATAGACCACTACTGTGACACTGAAATCTCCCAAGAGGTTTTCCTAAGCAAATTCTAGGCTTTACCACAGCCCTACTGAATCAGAATATCTGGGTTCATGGAATCCATATATATTTTTTTAAGTTTACCTATTTCTTTTGTGAGAGATTGAGGCAGGGGGTAGAAAGTGAATCCCAAGCAGGCTCCCTGCTGTCAGCGTGGAGCCCAACATGGGGCGCAATCTCACAACCATGAAATCACGACCTGAGCTGAAATCGAAAGTCAGCCTCTTAACCAACTGAGACACCCACACACCCCTGGAATCGGTTTGTAATAAGTTCCTTCATACGACGTTTATGCAACCTAAATGTAAAGAATCATCAACCCAGGGACAGAGGAAAGTGAACTATGCATGTCAACCTGAAGCTACAGCAAATTTTGTCATTCTTTTTTAAAAATAAATTTTAAATTGCCAGATAAATTACTTGTCTTCCCATCCCCACTCCTTCTTCAATTGAAAGTAAAGCTCTAGGAATATGTCATATTTTTTCTGGAAGCCTCAAGAATCTACAAAGCCTGGGACATAGAAGTAATTCAATCGTTAACTTCCAAAGGGCATGGACCATTTGTGTTTTGTTGTTCATGTGCCTAAGGTTTAGTGTCATCATTGGCACACGGTAGGCTGTGTGTCTTTGTTAGATGAATGACTGTATATCACTGGCAGGGCTATTTTCTTTTAATGGTTCTGGTTTTATCCAGTCCAATTCCATTTGACTGTAGTCTCTAAGCTATGATTTCTAAGAGCATTCACAGATTCCTTAGGTAAATATTGACTTGCACTACATGGATTATAACCAGATTTTCTAAATCAAAAGGGGAAAGATATAGAAGCAAGGAGAACCAGACAAGTGTAAGAATGTCAGAATCGAAAACTTTCAGAACTAAGGGGACACTTAGAGAACATCTAATTCCTATTTCATGGTGAAATAGGAGAAATAAGAAGTATATTGAGTCTTTTATAGAACCTAAATTTATTCCATTTAAATATAGTTCTTTATTCTGATACTAGGTCTTCACTCCAACTTGGATTTTTAGAAATGTCTTTTCTTTTATGAAGATTGCACTGGTAGAAAGAAAAAAATTTAACAGCCTCACTTGGCAAGACTAAAAGGAAACCATTCTATCTTGCCCCTCGCCCCTCATTTTTCTTTAATCTATTGGTCCACAAAAATCCCAAAGATAGAGAATCATTGATAGAATAAATCTATACTACTAGCTAATACTAAGTGCTTCCTATGGGTTAAGTTCTTGACATCAATTGTTGGGAGATTTCAAAAAAAAAAAATCTATTAGGTATTTCCAAAAAGATCTATGGGTGAGAACTATCAATTCCTTTTACAGATAAAGAAACTAAGGTTCAGAGAAATCAGTTTATGTGCTAGAGGATGATTTAAAATCCAGGCAATAGGAGAACCTGGGTGGCTCAGTCAGTCAAGCGTCAAACTCTTGATTTCTACTGCGGTCATGATCCCAAGATCGTGGGATCGAGCCCTATGTCAGGCTTCACCCTCAGCATGGAGCCTGCTTAGGATTCTCTCTCCCTCCACCCCTTTCCCATTCATGCTCGCTCTCTCTCTAAAGTACACAAAATAAAAGATTCTCCCTCTCCCCCTCCCTCTCCTTCTGCCTCTCCCTTGCTCCTATTCTCTGTCAAACAAACAAACCAGGCAACATAACTGTACAGACCACACACACTATCTTGTTGAAGCCAAACTCATTAGATCAGCCATTAACCTTTGAAAGTCAGGTTTTCCATATATAAAATGCAGATACCATCTTCCCTGGGTTATGGATATATTCTGACCAAGTTCTTTTTAATTTTTTTTAAATTTTTTTTNCCCAATTCTGACCAAGTTCTATTCTCTCATTAATTATATACAGTGACTCAGCCTATAAAGTATTATTGCTGCTCATTAGCTATCATTTACATGCCTTGGCCTCGTTTCCAAAGGTACTTTTGTTAGGTGCCTCTTTGTTTCTCCAGGAACTGTATTGACGCTATAATACCCTGTTCTAGGAGGCACTATCTCACTGGCAATTGTGCATTCCTATAGATCAAGAAAAGCTGAACCTCCTGAGAACGTTCTTATTCCAGTAATTATTTTCCCCTAGGAATCCTCCCAGAGTAAGAACCAACATGTACAGTGATGGATATGATAACCCAATAAGAACCACTTTTTCTTTCAAAATATTAACCCTCCTTGCGTGAAACATAGGTAGCCTCTGCAGAAATATTTTCCCCATCTGCATTTTCAATTCCCATTTTGTTGTCGCTCCTTCTGCAAAATTACATCTCTCTGCCTCATCCCCCCTTGCCCTTAAGTCTCAAAGAAAAGGCAGCTCAGTTAATAATTCCATTGAATTTGAACGACAAAAAATGTAATGTCTTGGCATTATGAATTATGGTACGTGCTTACCATACTATTCCATAACCTGAAAAAGAATGAGTTGAACTTTACTTACTGGCGGGAAAAACCATCAAGACAATTTACTGACCACACTCAATTCTGGTTTCTTGGAAGAAACCTCTGGAGGAGACTAAAACTGAGAAGTGGAATCACCCAAAACCTAGGTGGGACTTCAGTTGCCATGACTTACTACTGTACATCAGGACAGAGAGAGGAGGCTCGACAGGAAGACAAGGCTATCTTAGAAGCTGGACTCCTCCTAGGTAACTGGGCCTGAGGTTGCCTTTGGCTGTGCCTGCACAAGGGCTCCGAGTGGAGCGTTACCATGTCGGATTCTTCAGTGGGAGGACGATCTGCTACATGAGGGATGATTAGAAAGTGGTCTTCCAGGTCTGGTAAATTTGGTGCTAATTAAGTTTATTTGAGAGAGGGAAGGAGAGGGCCAGCAGGGGAGGAAGAAAGAGAGGGGGAGAACCCAAGCAGGTTCCACGCTGTCAGCACAGAGGCCGATGCTGGGCTTGAACTCATAAACTGTGAGATTATGACCTGAGCCAAAGTCGAGAGTCAGACACTTAACCGACTAAGCCACCCGGGTGACCATCAACAACTTCTGAGCGCTTACTAGTATACCAGCCTCTTTTCTAGGCAAAAGGTAGTATTGTTGAAGATGAAAAATAGGCAAGATAATTTCAGATACTGGAAGAACTAACTATGAATCAAAGAAAAGCAAAATATAACTTGGATGTCAATTTAAAAAGAAAAAGAAAAAAGAAACCAAGTGACAAGAGTAGGGATACAGGGGGACTTAGACCTGACTCACAAGACCGGGTGAGCCGTGCAGATATGTAGATGAGAGTGGACTGAGTCGCAGACACAGCAAGCCAAGAGAAAAGGCCTAGAGACAAATGAAACCACCACGGCTGCTGCGGCATAAGCAAAGGAAAAATGAAAAGGTCCCAAGAAGGCAGAAGTCTGATCGTAATAAAGAACTGGTATAATGGGAAGTCACTATGGACTTAAGTAAGGTGGTCCCTGGTCTCTTCAAATGCTAAAGTGATCACCTTTCCTGCCATGTAGAGGATGGATGGGATGAGGCAAGGTGGGGGAAGCAGGGGGGGAGAGGCACCACAGTAGTCTCAAGTGAGAAGTAGAGAGAGCCTGGCCTAGGAGGGTAACAGCGGAGAAGAGGCGAGGTACAGCTTCAGAAGAGCCCACAGGACATGGGTAGAGATTAGAAATGGGGACAGGAGAATGGACTCCAGGGCTGCTCCTTTAGTTTGAGCAAGTATTAGGTAGTGCCGGCAGTGCCGGTAATAGAAATAAATAGTTAAGTGGAAAGAGAAACGGATTTTGGTTGAAAAATTAAGATTTGTTTTAGCTAGTTACAAAGGTGAAGGTGCAACACTCAACTATGCCATTAAATTCTGGTGCTTAGGGAGGCAGACTGGACATACAAACTTAGACGATATCAGAAAATACTGAACGGCATAATAAAGGATGACACTCCCCCCACCCCCCTTTGGAGAGGCAGAGCTAATACAGCCCAGACCAGAGGTCAAACAGAAAAGTTAGAATTGGCAACTAAAGGAGTCAGCAAAGTAGATGGAAAACCAGAAGTGTGGTTTCATAGTGAGTGGGGAAAAAAAAGTATTTCAAAAACAGTAGACAACTACTGAATCTGCTGAAGGTTTAGTAAAATGAGGACAGAAAAGTGGTTAGAACCATGACAAACCCTCAAGACTTTGACAAGTACAACTTTAGTAAGATATATATCTGAACTTTTTGGTGAAGTTAATTCTACTAGAAGATTCTACCATTATAAAGTGTGGTAGGAAGACTAATGGCTTCCAAAAGACGTCCATGTCCAAATCCCTGGAACCTGCAAATATGACCCTGTGTGGCAAAAAAGAGTTTGTAGAGGCCATTAAGGATCTCGAACTGGGGAAATTATCCAGGTAGGTCCAATGAAGCCACATATGTCCTTTTAAGTGATGGATGGTGGCAGGAGAGTCTGAGATTTGAAGATTACGCTACTGGCATTGAAGACAGACGAAAGGATGACGAACCAAGGAAGATCAGCGGCTTCTAGAAGTAGGAAAACGCAAGCAAACAGATGTTCTTCTAGAGTCTTCAGAAGGAATGCAACCCTGCCAACATGTGGATTTTAAGATTAGTGAGACTCATTCTGGATTTTTGACCTCCTTAACTGTACGACAAATTTGTATTGTTTTAAGCCACAAGTCTGTGGTAATTTGTTACAGCATTACAGCAGCATTAGAAAATCAATACACAAAGGATACCAAACTGGTTGTTTCCACAGCCTGGCCTGTATAGCCAGTATATATGACTACCAAGAAAAACAAGGTTAGCCTTAAGAGTTAAATAGTGAAGTCTCTGAAAACATGCCTTCTGTTATTCAAAACAAAAGTAGTGGGTGCCTGGCGGGCTCACTTGGTGGAGCATGCCACTCTTGATCCTGGGGTTGTAAGTTTGAACCTCCCGTTGGGTATAGAGATTACTTAAACATTTAAAAAAAACTCTGGGGCACCTGGGTGGCTCAGTTGGTTAAATATTCGACTTCAGCTCAGGTCATGGTATCACGGTTCATGAGTTCGAGCCAAGCCCTGCCTCAGGCTCTGTGCTGACAGCTCAGAGCCTGGAGCCTGCTTCGAATTATCTGTCTCCCTCTCTCTCTGCCCCTCCCCTCCTCACACTTTGTCTCTCTCTCTCAAAAATAAACACTAAAAAAATTTTTTTCAATAAATTTAAAACCTTTTTAAAAATACAGAAAAACAAAATTAAAAACAAAAATAGCTATCAAAAGCAACAGTAATCTGGCAAAAGCCAAAATCTAAAATGACTTACCTGAGTAACCAGTATGTAAAAACATGCTAAAAGCTTAAGAACTTGACACTTTATCCAACACTGTCAACCAGAGATCTGACCGACATGAATATTCTAGTTAGAAAAGAATTGTTAAGGCATGGTATGACAGAGCCTCATGGCCTGAAATTCAACTTACAAACTTAAAACGACTTTTATAGATTCCAAGCTATATGCCACCCAGAGATGTGGAAGCATGTTATCTGTGTTATTGTCTTCAGATTTTTATAACCCCGAAGAAGAAATCCCCTGGAGTCATCAATTTCATGAGTCCAATCTGACACCTATAAATCTCAGCTCATTCAAGGTAAGTCAGACTCTGACTCGGGTCCAAGCAGCTCACTGTACACAGACAATGTTGCTGCAGCCAAGCGGAGAGCAGGCAGCTAGCAAGCCGACACAAGCCGGCCGGCCTGCGACTGGGTAATCAGCGGCTCTCTGGTGCCAGGCCTCTCTCTTGGCCTTCAGAGGCCATAGTGGCCTCCCGTGCTTTCTTCTGATCACCACAAATCCCCCAAACGTATTCTCTGGTTGGTTATTTCTTTTAAGGAAAGTTATCAAGGGTCATTCACAAGAGGAGTGAGGATGGCAGAGATGTTATTCATTGGTCTGTTTTCCAAATTACCAGTTTAATATACTCCTATTTTAAAAAATAAGTACAAGTCTAAATCCAGTTGACCTATTTTATTATAAGGTTGGTAAAAAGGCTGTTTGAATGCCATCTGAACTTAAAGTAAAATAAACATTCCAGGTGTACAATTATCCCACGTTTATAAAATACTATCTGTATATACACACACAGGTACACAAATGTGCATTAATGCTCAGTAAAGTTTTTTGACAGATTTTGGGGGGATGGTGAGATTTTCAGTGATTTTCCTGTTTTCCCCCAATTTTGATTTACTTTTTCTTCTTATAACTAGTATATGTCATTTAAATAAGTCATCATTTTGAAATTTTTTAAAAAGAAGGTATGCCTTTCTATCCAATGCAAACCCAGCAAAAAACATGGAAATTTTAAAAATCCAGTACAAATCACTGAATTTCAAAATTAGGAAACAACAGGTTTACTACAGATTCTTTAACCACATCGTCTTTTGATATAGTTATGATGTAGAAAAACTTTCTGGCAACCTCCATTTCTAAACTCAAATCTCCCAAGAAACAGAAATTGTTTTGTTTAGAGGCATTTTATTTAGACAACTAAAACAATTAGATGTTCAGAAGCAGTGTACAATGAAAGAGAAATCAAACCAATTACTTTATCATGAATTCCCTCTTTACAACTAAAGCAAAAGAAAAAAAGGCTTTCTGCTTTAAGGGAAAAGTCAGAAAAATAGGCCAATATATTCTTCTTCTCCATAATAACATAAACAGCTACAAGAAATCTAATTATAATAAGAGAAATTGGATGTTGGCTTGCACATAAGTCATTAAGAAGACAACAGGCCATCATACCACAGGAGCCTAATTCCACCTGCCTTCATCTGATACTCTTGCGTTTTTTTCACGTACAGGTAACAAACACCAAGTTAGTTCCAGCACTGGAGCTAATTCGTATTCCCCATAATTTACTGCTCTCATGTTTGCCTTAAGTACAGAGTAACTCTGGGAGGCTGATGCTTTTCTCTGCTTGCTTGTTTTAGTCCGTAAGTTGTACATTATCTGTAGCATATGCCCAATGCTCAGGCCTTAACTTCAGGAGTTGAACTATAGATGGAATCTGAGTTCTCTGAAGCAATTTCTTCTGTAATGAAAAAATGTAACAATGAAAAACACCCCACATTAGTCAACTTCATAAAGAAAATTTCTGGGTAAATTTCTGCATTAACCACATTTTTGTGTAATAAAGGAATAATTTTTTAAAGTGTGCTAGTAAGGCAAGGAGAAAGAGAACAAGGGTACAAACCATTAATGACTAGACTCATGTCACTGAAAATGCAGTGAAGACAGAGTTTGTGTATTTCACCCATGACATTCTCTTACACCGTAACTTAACTTCCCAGAGGCCCCTCTGCCGGGCTGCACTTTGAGCGATGCCAACTATTTAGTAAACACTGAATTAAAGTCTTCTCTTTTGAAGACCTGGCCCCCTCCTTTATTTATTCAAAATGCAAACCTACTATGTGATCGGTACGTCTTAACAATCTGTCATTCTACATTCAGTAAACAGCACTTGGTAAGTAGTAAGTGCTTAATAATAACCACTTCGACTCCACACTATTATCTCTGTGCCTACTACTATGCAATGGATACTTAAATACTTGCCTTATGAACATGTATAGAAAAGTACATACATATGATAAACTGCATTATTTAAGTATGTCCATGTTTAATAAGTGTCCTTTGTCAATCAGCAAAACTCCTCAAACACTTTTAACTTTAAAGCCCCCAGGGCTCTACAAAGGCTCACCCAGCAGTGCTTACCTAGCTCCTCTTCTGCCGTCTCTGGAAAACTCATCTTTGGCTTTGCCAGCTCACTGCTATCTTCTTCTATGGAGAGAAAAGCACTCATGATCACGTGAATTATAGTACAGCCAATAACTTCCCATATTTAATAAGAAGAGCACACATCATTCTAAGCAACGAGCTACAACACAAGAACCTCTTTTTTAATAATTACGATTCTAAAATATTAGGTCTCTCCTCAAAGTTCACTTTTAAGTTCATACCACAACTACTTTGGGACCAATAACTAAGTGTTTTTATTAAAAACATGTCTACCTTGTTAATAAGGATCAGTGAGTAATACCATTTAGAGATTAAAAACATTTACACATAAATTCTTTATACTGCCTTCTAGCAAATTTTGAATTAGGTCCATTCCATTCACCAAATGATGCTNACCAAAGTAACCCAGTAGCCAATTTACAATCATGGGCTTCTCTGCTTAAACCATATTATAGAATTTAAAATCTACAGGCGATAGAAACATAGAAATAAAACTAATGATGAAAAATGACACAAAATCATGAAGCTTCACTTGATAACTTTGTGGGCTTTTTTTAAGTAAATTCTACCAACCCAAGGCTTCAACTTCCAACCCCAAATTAAGAGTCACATGCTCCACCAACTGAGCCATCCGGGGCTCCAATAACTTGACAACTTTGAATATAAATTCTTACCAGGAAGCACACATTTCCAAAGGCCATATGTTTTTCCTACCACAGTCTGCCATAGTCTCAATGTCCCATCTTCAGAGCCACTGGCATAAAGTTCTCCATCAGGACTAAATCTCACACAGTGAATAGGACCAAAGTGTCCTTTGTAGGATTCTGAAAAAAAGGAGAAGAGCTATTAGATAATTTAAGACTTAAATACTGGCTAAGTATTGATACACTTAAAGAAAATACTGTCTGTATTATTGGGAAGATGCGAAATTCTCAAGTCCAAATTTAAGGAACTAAATCTCATTAAAAAAAAAAAAAAGGAAGGGATTCTGCATCACCATCACCGGGGTGACTCAGTTGGTTAAGCGTCCAATGTCAGCTCAGGTCATGATCTCATGGTTCATCAAGTCTGAGCCACATGTCAGGCTCTGTACTGACAGCTCAGAGCCTGGGGCCTGCTTCAGATTCTGTGTCTCTCCCTTTCTCTGCCCCTCACCTCGTTACGCTCTGTCTCTCTCAGAATTAAACATTTAAAAAAAAAAAATGAGGGGCACTTAAGGGTTGGCCTCGTCAGTTAAGCGGCCAACTTTGGCTCAGGTCATGATCTCACACTTCATGAGTTTGAGCCTCGCGTCAGGCTCTGTGCTGACAGCTCAGAGCCTGAAGCCTGCTTCAGATTCTGTGTCTCCCTCTCCCTGACCCTTCCTCACTCATGCTCTATCTCTAAAGTAAATAAACATTTTTAAGAAATGAAGTGATTCTTCTCACAAAGTGGTACATAATGTCTACCATTTCTCAGTAAAATTACCCTCTTCTAATTCTAGCATATATTACAGTTTCATATTATCCCTCTTAAAAAAAAAAATGAGGCTTCATGTCCAAGTAAGGATGAAGGAAGGGAATAAATTCTACAGTAAAATTCTACAGGTCTAAAGTCTCAGCTCAATCCCAATTTCCACATCCCAAACTTACTGCCTATTTACCAGGGAACCAATTCTTATCATGACAACAGAGAGCCACCAGATGGAGCTCCTTTATACACGTTGCCTCTTAATTTCCTACCAGACTATCTAGAGTCTACTAATCATTCTGTCACACAGAACATTAAGATACAAATTCAATACTGATCCTTAAATATTTTCATCTGTGGAATTTGGTGAAAAAATGTACAGATCAGTAGTGGTGGTGTTCTGTTTAAATCACATCCTTATTTATGAACTTTCCTCATCTACTTTCTAAATGCTAATCCCCTAACAGGTCTCAAAGTCTTTATTAGACCAGAGCTCCTGTTCTGTTTCCGTGTCCACTCAACTCAAGGACCCTCATATTCCCCCATTTCTGTCCAAACAGAGAATACCATGAGAGTATTATCGTGGGAGAAAAATGTTCATGAGAGTAGAAAGAATATGAGAGGTTTGCAATGAGAATAGCTGGGTCCAAGGTCCAGCATTCACTGTGACCTCAGATCTCAGGCAAATAATTTACTTCTTTTTCAGAAAGAATAAAATACATGGCCAAAACATTCTGAAACCTTGGAAACTGATATTAAATAAAAATAAGAAAGAAGAATCTCTTATTTGGGGCACCTGGCTAGCTCAGTTGGTAGAGGATGTGACTCATAGTCTTGGGGTCGTAAGTTCAAGCCCCTCACTGAGTGCAGAGATTACTTAAAAATACTCTCTTATTTAAAAGTCACTTATATTCAAATAATAAAAGGTGTTCTATAAGCAATATAATAGATTCTATACTGTCCCTTCACCAAACTTCCATTTATCCAACCCAAATCCATTAGCTCTCCCAAAGAAACAAAACATAAAGTTGTCTTTTGCTCTTTGTGTAAAATTCTAACAAGCTTTGTTTCTTTCATCGGGTGGTAAACCAGGAGAGTTAGAAGAAATAAAGAAGCAGCTTATAGAAAAAGAAATGATAAAAACTAATTATGCTAGGTCAAAAAGCAAAAACTATTTAGGGAAGGCTAAAAGTAGATACTGAGAGCCATGATTATGAAATACCTAGATTAATGTAAACCTGGATAAATGACTATGAAACCTAGATAAACGTAAAGTTAGGATGTATGTTAACTTCAAATTAATCTTACATGCCCCCCTTTACTAAGGACTATTATTATGAAAATGGAAGCAAAAGTCAGACTCCAAAAAAATACCCAAAATCTCCTCCAATTCAGATGCCAAGGGCATCCCTATACCAGTCACAGCTGTTTCCCCACAACACTATTCTCTAAAGAGCTAAGAGACTCCTACCCCGGCAAAAAGAGGAGCCAAGTAGACGGGCTACATACCAGCACCATCCTTCAGAAAGAACAACTATCCTTACAGCTGTTTGATGATGGACTTTTGATGTAAGCCTGCCTTTTAGCATCCTCAAATAAATATACTGCTCTGCCGTATAGAATATCAGAATACAATGCACTTAAGTTAAAAGGAAAAGGTAAAACGAGAGTTCAGCATGCTTTGTTTACAATTCTCCAAATACCTCTACCCAAAATGGAAAAGAGTCCTTTACTTTCTCGCTTGGAAATAAGCCAGCTTTAGTTAGCCATAAAATTTGCTAACTGAGGTGTTGATTACTGAAACATAGCATTTCACAAATGTAAACACATCATTTTAAGGGAGGAAAAAGGGGACAACTCACCTAATTCTTCTCCACTATTATAATCATACTTATAAAGTTTAAAGTCTTCACCACCTGCAACAAGAAATTCTTTCTCAGGATGAAGAGATGCAGAATTGATGGTTGCAGGAGCTTCAAAGGATTTAATTGGGTCCAAACTGGAAAATAATTTAAATAACATTTATAAGTTTTGAATACTACAGAAATAATACCAAGATGTAATTTAGTTTCTTTTAAACTGTTCCCAATTTCTGAAACACAAGGAATAATTACATCTTCATTTAATCAAACATAAGTAGGGATATCAGAAAAAACCCAAAAACCTCTAAATAATATTAGCAAAAAAAGTTCAGAAGGATACTATGTCAAAGCGGAGTTCATACCAGAAATACGAGGGCACTTTGTGCAGCAAATGCCTTCTTGGAAATGACTGTGTTGGCTAATTAAAACAGTATGGCTAATATATTTGGATTTTTACATTGAAAAAAATTTAATTCTGCATTGTTTGATTTTTCCATGACAACCATGCATTATCTTTGTCAACAGAAAAAGGTTTAACAGTTAGTAATTAACATAACAGATTATTTGTACATTTCTCTCAATTGCTGAAACTGTATAAACTTCTGCAACAGGAAAAACCTTTAACGCCATAAAAATATAAAACTGCTGAAGATGGCTCAGTTTTTACTACCAAGCTTTAAACGAATAACCAAATTGAAAACTACAGCTATATAACAAGCAACAGTGCATAACACCAGCTTCACCCAAGTATCAATGAGTTAGAGGACATCGGCTCTTTCCCAGTCTAATCCTAAAAATCCTGAAAGGCTCCAACACAAAACATGAAGAGCATTCCAGCTCCTAACTGCCACCACCCTATTCCCATCGGCACACCCTAGACACGGAAACTACTGTCAGTCATGACTGGTACAGGATCACAGAAGAGCAACTGTTTGCCTTGAATGGCAGTACGTACGGTCGGCCAGCAAACCATGTCTACTGCCTGCTCTTTCCTTTTGCCGTTCAGTAAAGCTCAACTCTGCAAGTGGCTCTTCTGACAAAAGGTAAAGACTGCTGGCTGGAGCATAATGTGGTATAGTCTTTACATAAATCATGTATACAAAGAGCTTTATTTATTTATTTAATTTAGGGAAAGAAAACAAGCAGGGTAGGGGCAAAGAGAGAGAGGGAGAGAGAGAATCCCAAGCAGATTTTGTGCTGTCAGCACAGAGCCCAAATGGGAGCCTCAAACTCACAAACCGTGAGATCATGACCTGAGCCAAAATCAAGAGTTGGACACTTACCCGACTGAGGCTAGGCACCCCTACAAAGAACTTTAAACACATTCTTACCCTTTGAACTGCTAATTCGTGTAAGGAAATACTCAGGTTTCTCTTACAAGGCAACACCTCATTGCACGGTTCAAACGGGGAAACTGATACCTGATTTAGCACACCCATACTGCAATACACCTACCAAAAAATATTTTCAAACAGTTTTTAATAACTAAGAATAACTTAAACTAAAAGTCTAAATTATACTCATAGGACCCTAGTAACGAAAGAAAAATGCCCACATAAATACAGACATATAATGTTATAAAAGACCGAAACAGAAAATACAACTACAATTAACATTCTGGTATCTATGGTTGAAGAACTATGGGTAAATTTTTTTTATTCTATTTCGCAAATTTTCAACAGAGGTATTAACTATATTTATGGTCACAAAAAAACTAAGACTGTTGTTAGAAAACATCACTAGGTCTACACAAACTTCACAGGAGAAGGAAGAAAACCACTATTTCTCTAAAATTTTAAAGGGAAAATTAATAAGAGAATCAAGATCACAGTGGTTTTATACAGTAATGAATGTTAACTATAGCACCAGTCTAGCAATCCTTTTAAGAAAATTATCATCTAAAAGTTATTAAATTTTGGGGCGCCTAGGGGGGCTCAGTTGGTTAAGTGTCCGACTTCGGCTCAGGTCATGATCTCACGGTTCATGGGTTCGAGTCCCGTGTCGGGCTCTGTGCTGACAGCTAGCTCAGAGCCTGGAGCCAGTTTCAGATTCTGTGTCTCCCTCTCTCTCTCACCCTCCCCTGCTCTCTCTCTCTCCTCTCTCTCTCAGAAATAAACATTAAAAAAAAATTTTTTTAAGTTGTTAAATTTTACTAATAAATGTCCTAAATATCTGGAAATTAATTATTAATTCCTCAATATTCCAAGTTCTTAAAAAACACACATTATTAATGGTATGGAAATACTTCCCCCCTTATCATATAGTATAGGCTAAGATTTGTCTTGTAAAGAGTTAAATACCTTTCACATTTGCCTTCCAATATTTAAGTTACAAAAAAAAAAAAAGAAAAGAAAAATTAAGTTATTTCTTGGACATACCTTACTGCACTATGAAAAGCAATAGATCGTCCATAAGTTATTACCAAGATCTCTCCCTCAGGAATGTATTCCATACTGCTAACAGACATATTAAAATTTAGAGATTTCACTTCTGTCATAGTAGCATGATCCCAAAGGCTGCAAAAAAGGAAGAGAAACACATGGTGGTATTTACTCATTTAAGAAAAGTGTGTAATTTCCAATTACATCTACAGATTAACCGATGAAAGAAAATCACAATTGTGGTATAACAACCTTCATTCCAATTCATAAATTAAAGATGATACTGAGATGTTTGGGTTCCTATACAATGTTAAATTACTTGGTATCTGGTTGGTGAAGTCAACTCTAACACTTAAGGACACTCTCAAGCAATTTAACAAAACTACACTGTTAAGACATGAAGTTTTAATTTTACCAATTCCAGTCACTAAATAATGGTTTTTATACTCTGTATTTGTGAATATGATGATATCTATTATATATTACCACAGGAAGAAACAGGTTGTCAGCACAAAAAACTGTGTATAGAATCTCAGGACTTTCGTGGATTCCCTAGGTCCACTGACTTGGGTTGACTTGGGTTAAGAGCACATGCTTATAAAGATGTCAGCAGTTTTAATAAAGTGTCTTGTTGATTCTGCTCTAGGTTTATGACAGTAAACAGCTACATACAGTTGATCTACATACAGATGAAGTTTTAATGTTTGGAGATAATTCTTCCTATGTACAGCTATAAGAAATATTTAAAATATAAACACTAAGGTCAGATATTTTTCAAACTTTGAATTATTAAAGAAAAATTACTCACCGGACAGTTTTATCATCAGCTGAAAGAATCTGTTTATCCTCACTGCACCATAGAGCTTTTTTAATACCAGAGGTGTGACCACTGATTTCCTTCGGTTCTTAAAATACAACAATTTAAAATTAATAGTTCATTTTTTACACTGAGCAATATTGAAACAATTAGATATGAAAAAAGAAAAAAACACATTTTAAGTAAGACTGCAACTCTTCAAAGTCCAAAACAATGCAAAGTTACTGTTTACAAAGAATACATTTAGTGTTTTCTGCGCTGGATCAAAAAATTATCTGCATATCAAAGATCCCAAGAACTATGCTGTTATCCTCACTTGGGAGTAAAATACGTCACTCTCTCTAGGCTACTTTCTGCTTTCAAAAGCATTACCTTACCACAGTGAAATAAAAGCAGCTAATCCAACATCATCACTAACACTGCGACCTTCATCCAAGTCACTGTTGGTAGTAACTAACAGCACAAAAGAGGGAAATAGTGGCTGACAGAAGAGGAGAATAAAAAGCAATGTGGCAATTTCCAAGAATATTTTTTTAAGCTTATTTATTTATTTTGAGAGAGAGGGGGAGAGAGAATCACAAGCAGGCTCCACACTGTCAGTGCAGAGCCTGATGCAGAGTTTGAACTCAGGAACCATGAGATCATGACCTGAGCCACCCAGGTGCCCCCCCCCACCAAGAATATTCTACCCTGAGGGCAAAGCATCAAAAAAATAGGAACCTGTCTCAGCTGGGAGACTTCCCCTTCAAAAAAATGAAACAAAACAAAACAAAAAGCTACTCAGTGTCATCTTTGGACAAAAGCAGATGCTGGTGGCAAAGCTATTCAACACTACTTTGATTTGGAGCAGGTTATTTAACCTGTCAAAATAAGGTTACTTAACCCTTTCATTTCTTCATCTGTAAAATGGGATAACAACAGTTCCTATACCTCAGAATTTGAGTATAAGGATCAAATGAGAATATTCATCTAAAGTTTCTAACCTGGCATCTGACATACAGTAAAATTTCAGTTAACTGCTGTTATTGCTATTGCCACTATAGCGGAAGAGCCACTTTCAAAAATCAATTTTGAGAAAGGTAAAATTTAAAAAATGCCCACCTAACTAACTGAACTACCTCACTGAGTCAGACAGAGAGGTTAAGGGAGGTCCAAGTACTTTGCTATGTTTTGGCTTAAAGTTTTCAAAGAAAATGAAGAGAAATACTTCCAGATGCTAATGAAGATTCATCTATAAACGTAGTCTGTTTGCTCACCTTAGAAATGCTTTTAGGAAAGAGAGTATCTTAAGAATAACTGCGTAATATCCAACGTAGCTTTGACTTTTCACACAAACTTCTGAAGTTCACAGATTTATGAATAAATAATAAATACCCATGATACAAAATTTAGGATACCGACTTGTATAAAAACAAAACAAAATCTTGTTCATCATAATTTCGTAGCTTTTGAAATATATATATAATGTGACTAGAAAAGCATTAAAATACTACAAAATGGACATGAATATCTGGACCAGAAAAGGTTTTTACAACTTCTATGTGATAAGAGAATTTACCAAGGAAATGATAAATTTCACCACCAAAAACTTTACAATGTGTATACCATAAACCTTATTTATTTGAGAGAGAGACAGGGCGAGAGAGCATGCACACATGAGCAGGGGAGAGGGGCAGAAGGAGAGAGAGAATCTTAAACAGACTCCACACTCAGCATGGAGTCTGATACAGGGCTCGAGCCCACGACCCTGGGATCATAACCTGAGCCAAAATCAAGAGTCGGGTGCTCAACTGACTGAGCCACCCCGACACTCCTATACCATAAACCTTACTCGCAAAATCCAAGGGGTGCCTAGGTGGCTCAGTCCACTGATCTCAAGGTTCGCTGGGTTCCCAGCCCTGCAATGGGCTCTGTGCTGACAGTGCAGAACCTATCTGGGATTCTCTCTCTCTCTCAAAATAAACTTAAAAAAAAAAAAAATTTAAAAGCAAACAACAAATTAGAACACAATAAAGAACCTTAAAACCAATAAAAAAAAAAAAGATGAACACCACAACAGATGAATTGGCAAAAAGCATGAACAGGCTATTCACCAACAAATACATTAAAATGGCATTCAACAGTTATTTAATCTCATGAATGATTTTTTCAAGTTTACATTAATAACACAGAATCATTTTTCTTCTATTGAACTGAGAAAGATACAGTTAGTTATAAGTGTTTGCTAGAACAGGTTAACTACAGGTATATTTTTATACTTCTGTGGAGCACACTTTGGTAACTCCTACCAACAGTTTCCAAGTATATCTCCTTTTGGTCCCAACTATTCTATTTCTATGTAGTTATTCTACAGAAATAATAGTGGAAATATTTGCAATTACCAGGACGTCAAGCATAACACAACTTATAAAAACGCTTTTAATATTTTTATTTTTAAGAAAGAGATGGAGGCAGAGCCGAGGAGGGAAGGGGCAGTGAGAGAGAGAGGGAGACACAGAATCCAAAGCAGGTTCTAGGCTCTGAGCTGTCGGCACAGAGCCCAATGTGGGGCTCGAACTCACAGATGGTGAGATCATGACCAGAGCCGAAGTCAGATGCCCAACCAATTGAGCCACCCAGGCGCCCCGAGCATAACACTACTTATAATATTTAAAATCTGTAAGTAGTCCAAACAGGTCACAGTAAGAGATTTGCTAATCCACTTATCCACAGGATGGAAATGATACAGTCATTAAGAACAGTGAACAAAATATTTAAAAACATAAAAAAATTATGAATTGCAATTTAAAAACTTTTTTTAAATTAAGAATCATATTAACTAATACATTCATATGGTTCAAATCAGAACAACATATGGACACACTAAGAACTCTCACCCTTCTCACCTTCTACAGATAACCATTCGGTCCTACCAAAAAGTAGTAACACTGCTATGTACCTTTTTAAACTTAAAATGATAAAAATTTAGCAAAATAAGATTTTAGATTGTAAGAAAACTACACAAGCACAATGTGGCAAATAAATGGACATTAAAAAAGAGATCTGCATAGAAAAAAACCCTGGAAGAATATGAACCCAAAACTAAGGATATTAACAATGATTAATACTGGATTCTGAATTACGTTTTCATTTTTTTCTTTGTGAGTATCTTTAATTTCCAAATTTTAGTACTGAACATGATTCGTTTAATCAAGAAAACTTACTTAAATTAAAAGAAAATATAATACAAACAGACATAAATTATGCTTACCTGCTTCAGGTTTGTTCAAATCGTATATGCGTAACAGTTTATCCTGTCCCCCGGTTAATAAGTAATTACTATCCTGAAAACACACACAAGGAAAATGTTAACAGATTAGCCATTTTAACAGCTGTATCTTTCTGAAACTTCTTCAATGCCAACTAAAATCTAAATAAAGTTCACAGACATCAGGGGCACCTGGGTGCCTCAGTTGGCCGAACATCCAACTTCAGCTCAGATCATGATCTCAGGGTTCATGAATTTGAGCCCCACATCAGGCTCTGTGCTGACAGTTCAGAGCTCAGATTCTGTGTCTCCCTCTCTCTATGCCCCTCGACTGCTCACGCTCTCTCTCAAAAATAAATAAACTTTAAATAAAGTTTGCCGACATCACAAAGAGATGTAACACATACCAATTACTCCTGAGAAGATACTGTAGAACATTTATCCTTCTCATAACTGCCAAAACCCTTTAAGCTCCCCAGTTCAAATGTATTACACCACCTACTCCATGAATTTCCTCCATCTGCCCTGATCCTGCCTCCCTCCCCCTTAAGAAACACTTCTTTGATGATCTCAACTGTATCCTCTCCCTTATGAAACTAGTGAGGAAACATTATTTGAACATTTTAGATGTTTATTGCTACTGACAGAGGACTCATCCAAGACTTCCAGGGTATCTTACGATTAACCAAATAAATAAATCTCTATGGTTAATACGCAATTAAATCAAATATAAGGCAATATACACCTAATATCACCCCAGTGTACAAACCAATCAAAATATACAACCATCATTACATCCTATAGTAACAGCAATTTCACTCCCTAAAATAAATTTTGTTTTCTGATACCTGCGTAAAATCCACAGTCTTGACGATGTGTTTATGAGCCAGCGTCATCAATTCATCTCCTGAGACGGCATCCCATACTTTGCTAAAAGTAAAAAGAGTAAAATTAAAAGATAAATATAATGGCAATTTTGATGATTCCCAAATAAGTTACCTATGTGAAATGTTATATAAATGTAACATATCTCTCTCTTTATCTTTAATATCCTTCACTGTTGAGTTCATTTGATGAAATATTTTAAATGATTCTAAAGAAAAAGAAATATACCTGTAGAATCCATGTAACAAATCTAATGTGACAATGAAAAAGATCTACAAATTTAAGTAAATGAGATCCATGAACCAACCCATTCTTACTTTTGGCCTACAGCCATAATATCTTTTCAGCAAGACTGCAAAACATTTTAACCAATTTTAAGTTTCATCTTTCCAATTTGTTTCTCTATTCTATAGTCTCGCGTAGGTGCAAAACAAAACAAGTGAAAAACAAGAAATCCTAGAAAGAACTTACAGGAGAATGAAAGGCCCTGATACAGGTTACATAAAATTTTAAATCAAGACAGTAGAGAAGAAAATGTCCTCCCTATCTCTTCCTCAAAGTTGACTCTTAAGTTCTCAAATTCTAGTCCAATTAACTTCCCTCAAAGTATCAGCATTTGATTACATAATGCTAAAAACACAGGATTTTTTAATCTCTCAGATGTTTCCCTGACCCACTCCAACCCAAAAAATATATGTGGTTGTGTGTCTATGCGCGCGCGCAAATACACACACACACGCATACTATAAGAGGTGCCCCAAATAAAAAAGCTTAGAGAAGAAAATTCATTTTCTATCAGAAGTGGTTATTGAAAGATTAACAAGAAAACCTTGCTTACTGGGAAAAGAACTGTTAAGAGCGAACTAGCTATACTCCATAAAGATTTTCATTTTAATATAACTGAGATTTATTTTTAAAAATAAAGGGAACAACATACAATGGAGGGCAGAGTGGGGAAAACACGACCAGAGCAGTATCCTCAGGGGCCAACATATCTACAGTCTCTTCCCTCCTATTTAGAAACACGACTAAAATTGAAGATGACACTCTCCGACAGAGTGTGTTCTAATAATACTTGTACTGACCCTGGCATATTTCCATTATTCACAGTAACAATCTGAAAAAGGGTTTATAGCCCTAAAAATGATCTAGGATAACCTGAGTGTTTTCTAATGTATTTTTCAACCACCAGGCCTGACAGTGGTGTTAACTGGCTGGCGGCAGGACTCCAGTGAAAGCAGTGAAGGGACAACAGCCTCTTGCCGGCGAATCGTGCAGCATGTGCTTTCTGCACAACTCCTCCAGTACCTGTCATCGCCCTAAACTACTGATCCGCCTCACACCCCCTGTTCTGTGCATATAATAATCGTCATCTGTTCAATACTTTTCTTATCCTCAGAACAGACTTACCATAGGTCTCAAAAGAGAGGTTGCTTAAATTCTTTAACGCTTAACCAAAAAAAAATTAAGCTATTTTACGTGGGAAAAAACTGCTTGGCTATCTTAACATGACCAAGTCATCAAAAAGGAGATAACACCACCTTCAATTTATCGGCAACCTTATTCAGAGAAAAATCAATCTTTCTATTGTCCTTTTACAAGCGAGAAAACGGACTATACAACTTTGTCACCTACAGATTTTTGGGCTTAACTCCGGATCCATTTGATCACCATCTGGAACAGAGCACAATACTCTCCTCCACTTTAGGCACCCCCTCCAAATGATCGTAAGACGAAAGCGGGGATGCTAGGAAGAGGATCATGGAAAGCAAAGCTTATAGATATAAAGAGGATGGAGTTTCAGGAAATAGTGTACTCATCACCGGACTCAACTGCCCGAATTACCTCAAGAAAGCATTCCAAACTGACCCACAGATCAGCGCTGCTGAATATATTTTCTCCACTAGAACAAAATACACCTCTAGATAAAGATGACATGGACGAATTTTCTGGGAAACATAAGAAGGGGGAGGGGCTTCCTAAAAATTATTTATACCAACTACGATTAATCAGGTAAGTGGGGGAAGCTATTTTGATCCATGACAGCAAGTCCCATGCAAATCATTAAAAGAGAATATATGCAACACTCCCACTGCTCCAAGACAGACACTGAATAAGGGGTAAGACTCAACCAGTATTTATTGAGCATCTACTATGCAACAGACCACTATGCTAAACTCCAAGGATGTAGATGGAGAAGGATCTTTCTAATCCTCCCCAAAACCATGTGGTTTTATACTCATCTTACAGATACGAAAGCCAAAGTTTTAGGAAGCAACCCGATATCAAACGGGAAACACACAGCATAGTTAACACATGAACTCCGCTCTCACCAAAGTGAATGCTTAGGTCTTTCCCACTGTATCATGGCACCTAAAGCCTTAACGGAAGGGGGAGAAATACAAAAGCATTTCTTTATATTGAAACCTACTCAACCTTCTTGCACAAAACCAAAAAGTTTCATGGCTTTAGTCAAAGACGTTCCAAAACTATACATATCTGATTTTGGTCTAGTGGGAGTGGTAGCTAACATGCAACACTTACACACGCATTCCATTTTAGACACTGCTCTAAATATTAGAGACATTTAAACTATTTAATATTCACAACTGACAATAGAGAGAAGCATTACTACTATTCTCATCTTTATAGAGGACGACGCTGAGAAAAAGAGGTTAAATAAATCCCCAAGGTCACAGAACTACAAAATGTCGGGAGCCCGGATTCAAGTACAGAATCTGGTTCACGCTTTTAATGCTACTCGTAAACACAGACACTGAGACTCAAAATGTCAAGCACAAAAACAACACTCAATACCTATCCTCAGACATGCCCTCAAATTGTGTCATTTGGGTTACTAATGCTCTATAAGTGACCTAAATAAAGAGAAGTGTTCCTTTGGCAGCAAGATACAGTCCTGACTACTCTTTCCAAGACTCTGTTAAGTATTTAAAGTGCCGTATTTTCTTCACGTCTTTTTCGCTCTCCATTTCAGAGGTGTTATACAATGAACAGCAATTTCTATCTAGCTCTTTATCCTCCCGAGGTCTGGTATTATCATTTGGTCAAACGTATAAACGAAGAGTCTTCACAGATTTTACAGAGACAGGCATCCTCCCCAGCAAGTTTCTGCACAAGTGTCTTAAAGATCAGAGCAAGCCCCTCAAGCAGGAGGTGACAAAACATGTGCTCACCAATTAACACTGATAGGGCCCAGAACTGAGGTTGACAAAAATGTATCCTTTCAGAATTATAGTTCAGAAGCTTGTCCTGTTTAATGCTAATGTTTGTAGTGTCTAACAACTTGTTTCATTTAAAACTTCGTTGTATTTTTTTAACTTTAGAGAGCAAGCCTGTGTGAGAGGGGGAGAGGGGCACTGGAGGAGAGAGGCAGAGAGAGACAGAAGGGGTGGGGAGAGAGGGAGGGAGGGAGAGAGAGACAGAGAGAGAGATTGTGAGAGAGAGAGAGAGAGAGAGAGAGAGAGAGAGAATGAATCTCAAGTAGGCTCCACACTCTTACAACCCGGTATCACGACCTGAGCTGAAACCAAGAGTGGGTGCCCAACCAACTGCCAGGCATCCCAAAACTTTAATTATGTTTAAAACGCCACTTTATTAACTATTCACTTTTTACACCAAACTGGGAACTAGTTTCACTTTTTACACCAAACTGTGGACATTTTTAATATCCATCTCTCAAATGTCTGAAGTCTACTAGAGTTGAAAACTTCAATTTTCTATCTCTGTTATAAAATCAATGACATTCATTCCCAACGACAATGTTCCTACCAGACTGAGCAAAAAACAAACTCTGGAGGAGTGGAAGGGAAAAGAAGCTAAACTCTTGGCGGGCGGACA
>NW_027528869.1:2273626-2354177 GCF_008692635.1 Crocuta crocuta
CCCGCCACTTTAGAAAACCTCCTCAAGTTACTTACACAACAAATAAAAAGTACTGAATTAACCAGGGAATATAAAAATTGAGACATGACCCCTGACCTCAAGAAGCAACACATAATTATGTGCTATAAAAACGCCAGAAGTGTTAACACAGGGGTAGCGTGAGCACAAGAAGGAATGGACACGTTCAGCTTCCTGCGCTCCAGAAGCCTTCCATCTGAGAATCACTTTTTCCCAAATTCACTTAACAGAGGCGAACTGAAGCGACGTGTGACAGGTATGCAAGCTCACATCCCTAGCAACATTGGACCCAAAACTGTTGATGTTACAGGACTGATTTAAAATCAACAGCTCCTTCTTTTACCAGGATTACATAGAATCACAACAAGGGACAGCACAGGGCCTTCTAACAGTTATGCATACAGACGTACTAGAGATATATTCCTTGAAGGCACAGAAAAAAGTTCAGGCTGACATTTATAACTTCTATTACTGCTCTCTCACCATCTCAAATTTAATCCCAGATAAGCACTGTATCTCCCTTTCCTTGTTTTAAAAACTGTTAATTTATTTTTAAATTTTATATACAGTAAAATTCATTCTGTGGTATAGAAATCTACATGTCTCAACAAATGCATAGTTATATATCTACTACCACAATCTGTCTTCATTTTTTACAATAAACTGTGCATATTTAATTTGCTTCAAACAAAGGAACAACACATTTACAAATACTCCTAATGTGGAGAGCGGAAGGAAGGAAGGAAGACTCCTTTTACTCTCCAGACTTGAGTATAACGAAGTCTACCGTCACACAATTGCTCTTGACATTGCCTTTGTCAGTTTAAACATTTAAGTGTCTGTTAAGTCATAAACACCATCAGAAACTAGAATACCAAGAGTATATAAACTCTGAAAGTGCCCAGAAGGGGAAAGTGGGTCATTGCAAGTCACTCTAATATATGCAAAAGCCAAAAACCAAAATACGTAAGATGTATTCTGCCAACAAGAAGTTTGGTGTCACTATACTGTAAGGCATATGGGGCGCAGTGCCAGATGATGTCGATAAATCAAGATGAGGCCTAAGTGTAAACTGGCAACAACTGAAATTTAACCTGTAGGCCAGTGTTCTAAGACTAGACATCAGATCCACCTAGGAGAACTTGAAGAAAAAAAAAAAAACTGATGCTGGGGGATGTGCGGACTCCATTCCCAGATCAATTAAATCAGAATCTCCCAGACACATACACCTGAATAATTCAAAGTTCCCCAGGTTACTCTTGGGTACATGCCAAGGTCGTGAACCACCGAAACTGCAGAAGGAAGACAGGAAGATCATTAGAGAGGTGACATGATGAAATCTGTTTTTATGAAAATTATGGATGATAAAAAGACAGGAAAGATACTAGTCGTCAGGGCATAAAAACATCAGAGCCAGAAGATATGCTGCTGGTAGAATTAACAACGACGACAATGTGGATGTAAGGAAAAAATTAGGAATGATTTAAATTTCAACCCTAAAAACCCTAGAAAATAAAAAGTAATGGAGTTTGGAAGTGTTAAGTATGCGTAAAGCCAGTTAACAAACACAGAGAAGGAAAAAATTTTTTTTTAAAATAAAATTAAACAAACACAGAGAAGGAGATGGGGCTCAAACTCCAGGCCATCAGCACTAGGGAGCCACAGAAGTGTGCAGTATCGCTCAGAAAGCACATCTAGTGCAGTATTTGTAAACCCGACCACCAAGATTCATTATCTAAAGTGTTTGTTAATAACGCAAGTTCCTGGGTCCTAATCCAGACATACACAATAAGTCATTTAAAGTCTCTGAAAATTGGTGAGAACCACTGAAGAGAAAGAAGCAGAAAGGACTAGAGTGGAATTTTCGTGAGATTGAACGTCATGTGCTCTATAACGGTAGGCCCGGAGTCAGAATTTTATGAATAACTGAGGTTGAAGTTTTGCGTATTTCATTAACAATCCACGGAGATCTCCGAAACTGGCTGTTCTGGCTATACTTACGCAGTGAAATCCGCAGCTGCTGTGGCTGCTTTGGTGGCATCCTTATTCAATGTTGCACCCCACACAGCACCCTTGTGACCCAAAAATGTTCCGATCCAGTCTCCTGTATCTCCCTGACGCAGCATAGGCTTCCCGTCTAAAACACATTTAAAAGGACATGTTATTTCGAAGTTCAGATTACTTAAAATCTAAGGCTCGGACATAAAGCGATTGTGTTAAATAACAAAGCGGAACACTGCTTTTATTGTTTAACTATTCTCATTCACTGGGGTCAGTATGAAACGTCCAGAACTAAATTAACAGAAGAGCTGAGCCAGACATTCTCACTGAAGCATCTGCAATTCGGTGGGAAGAATACGGATCTGTGTCAAAATAATCTAGACTAGGGTTTTATTTTGGGTCAACTTCTTAACCTCAATCTCCGTTTCCAATTGAAAACCGGGGCTGATACTACAAAGGCATGTCCAATGAAATAACAGGAATGACAAGTCCCTGTAAAATAAGGAAAGGTATTACTTAGCCTGGCCTACTTTCTTCATTCCCCAAATCTTGAAAGATTATTTGCAGTATTTGATGGCCGGGGCGCCTAGGCCAAGCGTGAGTCCCACTTCTCCAGAAATAGCAATGAAAGTAAAATGAGAGGCCTAGACTGGGGGGGGGGGGGGCAAGACTTNCGGCGAATCCCTAATACCACGTTCCCCATCAGCCCAGCGCTGGCCTCAATCTCGAAGGCTGAGATCGCCCTTCGACACCGGGGGTGCCTCCGGAGCCAGCCCTAGCCGTCGGGGACCCGGATGCAGGGGCCCCGCTCACCTTTGCAAGCGCTGATTAAGAAATAGCCATAGGGCGTGATGCCACTGAAGGCCAAGTCCACCACAGGCCGCGTGTGGCCCGAGCAGGTGAGCGGAGTCTGCCTCATTGCCATGGCGGCGGCGAACCGAGCGATCCGGCCGCGGAGCCGAGGGTCGTCTGCTCTGCTCTTTCCTCTGCCGCAGAGCCTCCGGCTCAAGGCCCCCGCCCTGACACTGGGGGCTGGGGCTGGGCCGAGAAACAGGAAAAAGAGGCCAATCGGGTAGCGGCGAGGTCAGGAAGGGGTTTGGGGACGGGTCAGGGTGTCTGCGACGGGCGACCGACAGCCGCCAGGGAGGGAAAGGGAGGGAGGGAGGAAAGTAGGGGAGGGGGAGAACCGGAGAACCCGCGGGCGAGCCCCGCACCGTCCACACCGGTACCGGCAGGAAGTGACGACACCAGTGACGCCAAGCGTCCGTCGGAAATGACGCTCTAGCGAGAAGGCAAGTTTGCCCGAAGAGCGAGGAGGACAGCAGTGCGCAGGCGCTAGAGCCGCACAGGTTGGGCACGTGACCCGGGTCCCACGCCGGCCACGTACGGCGCCTAGGGACGCTCTAGACGTTGCGGCGGGCCCCTCAGTTCCCCCCGCGGAGTTCGCTGGGTGCGGCAGCTGTCGCTGCCCTTCTCGGAGCCGGGACCTGGCGACCCTGTGGAGTAGGCGCCAAGCCATCCGTCTGGCCGGCCTGTGCTTGTTACCTGAGCAGAAACACCAGCAAAGATCTAAGAATTTTTTTCCCCAGTTCTTACTAAACAACTACATAGGCAGCTCCTCTGGGATTGTCTACAAGTAAGGCCCTTAAAAACGTAGTTTCTTGGGGCGCCTGGGTGGCTTAGTCGGTTAAGCGTGCGACTTTCGCTCGGGTCATGATCTCGCGGTTCGTGGGTTCGAGCCCCGCGTCGGGCTCTGTGCTGACTGCCAGCTCAGAGCCTGGAGCCTGTTTCAGAGTCTGTGACTCCCTCTCTCTCTGACCCTCCCCTGCTCACGCTGTCTCTCTCTCTCTCTCTCTCTCTCTCTCCTAGAAATAAACAAAACATTAAAAAAAAAACGTAGTTTCTCCAGGCACTCATAAGAATTCCAGTAGTGTTAGCGTTTTAGATCTGAGTGTTAGGTAGTTTTAAATAGTTAAATTTAGGGACGCCTGGGGGGCTCAGTTGGTTAAGCCTCCGACTTCGGCTCAGGTCATGATCTCGCGGTTCGTCGTGGGTTCGAGCCCCGGGTCGGGTTCTGTGTTGACAGCTCAGAGCCTGGAGCCTGTTTCAGTCTGTGTCTCCCTCTCTCTCTGACCCTCCCCTGTACATGCTGTCTCTCTCTCTCTTTCAGAAATAAATAAATAAACATTTCGAATTTTTAAAAAAATAAATACAGTTAAATTTATATTACTTTCTCTTGAGGACTTCGAAGGACTCTAGAGCAGTGGTCCCCAAACTTTGATGAAATATTCACCTCAATAAAATTTGAATCTGCACTCCCATTATGGAGACGATGTGTACGTTACATGCACACATTACAATTAGGCAAAAACATAAATACCAGAAGAATCTAAACACTAAATATAAATAGGAACTCCGGTATTATCTTTCTACAGTCAGCCCACTTCCGACATGAGTATTACTGCTCTGTAAACTATGTAAAACTGTTGATTGACTCCTCATACAAAACTTTTGTAAGCAGGAAACGTCCTTTCTGGGGCAACTGGTTTCTTCTTTTATGTTACAATGTAAGGCGAAGACAGATTTTTGTGGCCCTTTCACTGATTTATTCCCAAGGCCGTAGTATTGTAGCACATACCAATAACTCAGACAAATGGCCTGTTTCCTTCTCCATCATCTTTTTTGTAATAAGTATGTATCACTAAGATTCAGGTCTTGGATGGAGACTTGAAGTACTTCCCCATTCTATTTTCTTAGCATTTTGTTCACTTATTTATAATACAGACTTACTACATGTGTTTTCCATTATCTTTGGTTCTACGCCCTATGTGGTCCAACACACACACAGAGACTCCATTCACAAACTTAGGTTATGAGCTTCTTATAATGGCGATGGTTATCGCTTTGTTATCTTTGTACTCTAGTACTGGAAGGGTGAATGGCATTCAGTGGATGCTCAATAAATGTTTCATGATTAAATAACTGCATTACTGATGAAGGTAAATAAATAAAAGACACAACTCAAGTTAAAGCAACTAGTCAGTAAAATATTAGTATATACCCACTTGTTGCTCATTGTGTGGGTAAGTATATAACTTACAACTACGTTGTCTCTACAGACTGTATACAACTTTATATAGGGACAGATGGTACTGTCACCCTTAGGTGGTGAGCATTGCATAATGTATAGAACTGTCTAGAAGACAGTTTCATGCAGTTAATATAATATCACTCCAAACAGAATTCTATTAGATGTTTAGATAACCCAGGTAGGCATGTGTCGCAAAGAAAGTTACAAATCTGTGATTATTTAAAGATTATTCATGGAGATTAATATATAAAGAAATATGGTTTAAAGATGTAAGGTAAATTGTTGGAAGTAATGGAAGTTTAGCAAGGTTGCTGGATTTAGAAAAAAAAAAGTATCACAAACTAGTTGCATTTCTATAAGTAGCAACAAACAGAAAATGTAATTTTTAAATGTGCCATATAAAATAGCTTCGAGACATAAAAAGTACTTGGGAATAAATCTGACCAAGTATGTTTCCTAGCAAGAAATCGTTGGCACATGGAAATGTAGAGAAAGCTGGCACACTGAAATGTAGGAAATGTAGAGTTTAATGAATGGAGCATTTCTAAGATGTAGTCAAGATCCGAAGTAACCAATAAGGAACGCTGAAGAAGCTCAGGAAGATGAGGTACTAACCATAGAGCTGAATGGCTGACTGAAAGGGAGCACTTATCTGAACCTGAATTCCCAGAGCTATGTCTACAGCAGACGGCCACTGGGAAAGAGCTGCAAAACTCAGGAGAGGGACATGGCTGCATCCACCCATCATGAGCCCAGGGGTGGACAAGAAGTAAGGGAATGAATACTCAGATCTCCTGCCCATACTTCCCACTGGCTAAACCTATCCAGAGGTCAGGAGGCAAGGAGTGCCTAAATGCCACGTGATAGAGTCCATAAATCTCAACCCTCTAAGACATGAACCATAGTACAGAAGGAAGGAGTCAGGATCTGAAGAAGTAAATTGAAAATATTCAACATAATTTTTTTCAAATGTTTATTGTTGAGATAGAGGGGTAGAGAGCAAGCAGGGGAGGGGCAGAGAGAGAGGGAGACAGAATCCCAAGCAGGCCCCATGCGCTTGGCACAGAGCTTGATTCAGGGCTCAAACTCACAAACCGTGAGATTGTGACTGGACCCAAAACCAAGAGTTGGATGCTTAACTTACTGAGCCACCCAGGCACCCCTCAATATAATTTTTAAGACTTCTATGGAGAATGATAAATTTCATTGAAAGGCATTCAAGAATATAAAAATAAATAGATGGATATATTGTGTTTATGGATTGGAAGGTTCAATATTGGAAAATATTGTCAGTGCTCCCCAGTTTCAAGCTAAATTGTGCCCCCCCCAATTCATACATCCAAGTCTAACCACCAGAATGTGACTATAATTGGAGAATCAGAGAAATAGCCTTTAAAGGAGGAATGAGGGTAAAAGGAGATCATGTGGGTGAACTCTAGCCCAACATCACTGGTGACTGTATCAGAAGAGAACATAGACAAAGGATGACCACATGACAGAATGAGCAGGCAGCCCCCTGCAAGCCAAGGAGAGAGGCCCAGAAGAAACCAAACCTGTACCACTTTGATCTTGGACTTCTAGCCTCCAGAACTGCAAAAAAAATAAGTTTCTGTTGTTAAAACCACCCAATCTGTGATCTTTTGTCATGGCAACCCTAGCAAACTAACATATTTCCAAACTAACATACACAGATTCAATACAATTCCAAGTTAAAGCCCCAATTGTTTAAAATGAAACTTTAGGGGCGCCCAGGTGGCTAAGTCTGTTAAGCATCAGACTCTTCATTTCAGGTCAAGACCTCACTGTTCATGACATCGGTCCCTAGATTGGGGTCTATGCTAACAGTGTGGAGTCTGCTTGGGATTCTCTCTCTCTATCTCTCTCTCTCTGCTCCTCCCCTCTTGTGCTCTTTCTCATTTTCTCAAAATAAACATTTAAAAAATAAAATGGAGCTTTACCTACTAATGTTAAATATAGAAGAGCAGAAGACCAAAACTGGCCAACACACTCTAAAAGAAGAAAAACAACAGAGAAGACTTCTCTAACTGGATATCATGAATATTTTTTCAAGTGTAATAAACATTTTGGCAATGGCACAGGACAAAAACAGAAAGAAAGGAACAAATTAATAGTCCACATACAGAAAAACCTAATGAGAGTTACACTATGGATTGGGGGGAAAGAATCATTTCGGTAAATTTCCTGAAGGAGATTGGAAGCAGATTATTTCCCTAGTTCGGCTTCCAGATGAGGATACATCTGGCCCACATCTTGATTTCAGCCTTTAAAATAGTGAGAAGTCCCAGTTAAAATATGCTGGACTCCTAAACAGAGAAACTGGGAAAACAAATTTGTGATATTTGAAGTAGCTAATTTTTTAAAAATTTCTTTTTTAACTTTATTTATTTTGAGAGAGAGAGAGAGAAAGCACAAGCAAGGGAGAAGTGGAGAGAGAGAAGAGAGGGAGACCCCCCCCCCCCCAAGCAGGCTTTGTGCTGCCAGTGTGGAGCCCAATGTGGGGCTCGAACTCACAAACCGTGGTCATGACCTGAGCTGAAGTCAGACACGTAACCAACTCAGCCAAGCAGGCGCCCATCAAGCTGTTAGTTTTTTAAAAATTGAGGTATAATTCACATATAACAGTTTCAGGTGTACAACATAATGATTCAGTAGTTGTGTATATTGTGAAATGATCACCACAGTAAGTGTGGTTAACATCCATTGTCATACATTGTTACAGTTTTTTTCTTGTGATGGGATCTCTCAAGATTTGCTCTTTTAGCAACTTTCAAATGTGCAATACAGTATTATTACCTTTATAGTTCCTATGCCATACATCACATCCCCATGACTTGTTTATTTTATAACTGGAGTTTTGTAGCATTTTACCCCCTCTCCTTTCCCACTCGCCCGCTCCCATCTCTGGACACCACTAATCTGTTCTCAGTATCTTCGCCTTGTTTGGTTTCTCTAAAATTTAGATTCCACATATGAGTGAGAGCACTGAGTATTTATCTTTCTCTGTCTGACTGATTTACCTTAGCATAATGCCCTCAGGGTCCAACCATGTTGTTGCAAGATTTCATTTTTTATAGCTGAACAGTATTCCATTATATATGTATACCACATTATATATGTATATCACATTTTGTTTATCCATTGATCCATGGACGGACACTTCACTTGTCTCCGTATTTTGACCATTGTAAGTAGTGCTGTAATGAGTATAAGACTACAGATAAATCTTTAAACTACTGATTTCCTTTTCCTTGGATATATACTCAGAAGTAGCCTTGCTGGATCACGTAATAGCTCTATTTTGTTTTTGTTTTTGTTTTTTTGAGAAAACTCCATACTGTTTTCACAGTCATTACACCGATTTACATTTCCATCAACAAGGCACAAATGTTCCATTTTCTCCACAGCTGCTCCAACACTTGTTATCTCTTCTCTTTCTGATGATACCCATTCTAACCGATTTGAAATAACACCTCATTGTGGTTCTGATTTGCATTTTCTTGATGATTAGTGATGTTGAGCACCTTTTCATGTATTTTTTTGGCCATTGTATGCCTTCTTTGGAAAAATATTTATTCAGTCCCTCTGCCCATTTTTAAATTGGATTGATTTATTGCTATTGAATTGTATGAGTTCTTCATATCATTGGAGTATTTACTCCTTATCTGATATGTGGTTTGCAAATGTCTCCCATTTCATAGGTGGTTTTTTCATTTGTTATTTGTTTTGCTGTGCGGAAGCTTTTTAGTTTGGTGTAGTCTCACATATTAATTTTTGCTTCTGTTTCTTATGCTTTAGGTGTCATATCGAAAAAAATCATTGTCAAGACCAAAGTCAAGGAGGTTTGTCCTGGTTTTTTCTAGATGTTTAATTACCACTTTTGTTCTTATGTTTAATTCTTTAAACCATCTAAAGTTAATTTCATCATTCTGCATGGGATTATTTTGTTTTCATAACATCATTTATTGAATAGACTATCCTTTCCCCATTGTCTAATCTCAGCTCCCTTGTCAAATATTAGTTGACTCTATATACAAAGGTTTATTTCTGGGCTCTTGATTTTGTTCGATTGGTCCATGTGCCTGTTTTTATGCTAGTGCCATACTGTTTCGATATCTATTCCTTTGTAGGGTAGTTTGAAATCAGGAAGTACAATGCCTCCAGCTTTATTCTATTTATCAGGATTGTTACCTCTATTTGGGGTCTTTTGAGATTACATACAAATTTTAGGATTTTTTTTTTTCTGTAAAAAATGCCATTGGGGGGCACCTGGGTGGCTCAGTCGGTTAAGCGTCCAACTTCGGCTCAGGTCATGATCTCATGGTTCATGGGTTCGAGCCCCGCGTCGGGCTCTGTGCTGACAGCTCAGAGCCTGGAGCCTGTTTTGGATTCTGAGTCTCCCTCTCTCTCTGACCCTCCCCTGCTCACGCTGTCTCTCTCTCTCTCTCTCAGAAATAAATAAAACATTTAAAAAATTTTTTAAAAATGCCATTGGAACTTTAACAGAGATTCCATTGAGTCTATAGATGGCTCTGGGTAGTATGGACATTTTAACAATAGTAATTTTTCCAATCTGTTATGACATATCTTTTCACTGGTTTATGTCTTCTCTAACTTCTTTAATATTTAATCTTTAGTATAGGGGCACCTAGGTGACTCAGTTGGTTGAGCATCTGACTCTTGAGCGTCAGGCTCAGGTCATGATCCAGGGGTTGTGGGATCAAACCCTATATCAAGCCCTGCATCAGGCTTTGTGCTGAGTGTGGACCTGTTTAAGATTCTCTCTCTCTCACCCTCTGCCCCTCTCCCCTGCTTGCATCCACACACACACACGCATTATCTCTCTCTCTCTCTCTCTCTAAAATAAAAAAATAAGTTTAATTTTTCAAAAAAGGTCTTTAGTATATAGATCTTTTACCTCCTTGGTTAAATACTTAATTTGTAAGTATTTTGTTGTTTTTGACATAATTTTAAGTGGGATTATTTTGTTTCTTTTTCAGATGTTTCATTGTTAATGTGTAGAAATGCAACTGATTTCTGTATGTTGTTTTTGTATCTTACAACTTTACTGAATTATTGATTAATCCTATCAGTTTTTTGGCACAGCCTTTAAGATTTTCTATATATGAAATAGTATCGTCCCCAACAAAGACAATTTTATTTCTTCCCTTTTGTTTTGAATGCCTTTCAGTTCCTCCTGTCTGATTGCTCCGACTAGATTATTAGTACTACGTTGAATAAGAGTGGTAAGAGTGTGCACCCTTGTTTTATTCCTGATCTTAGAGGAAAAGCTTTCAACTCCATCATTGGGTATGATGTTAGCTGCAGGCTCACATAAGGCCTTTATTATGCTGAAGTACATTCCTTTTATGCCCAAATTGAGCATTTTTTATCATGAAAGGATGTTGTATTTTGTTAAATGCTTTTCCTGCTTTTATTGAGATGATCATACGATTTTATCCTTCTATTAATGTGCTATATCACAGTTATTGATTTGCCTATGTTGAAATACCCTCTCATCCCACTTGATCATGATGTATGATGCTTTTAATGTGCTATTGAATTTGATTTGCAAATATTTTGTTAAGGTTTTTGCATGCGTATTCATAAAGGATATTTGTCTGTGGTTTTCTTTTTTTGTAGTGTCCTTATCTGGCTTTCATACCTGGTATGAAATAATAATAATAATAATACTGGCCTCATAAAACAACTATGGGAGTGTTTCTTCCTCTTTAATTTTTGGATGAGTTTTGGAGGTATTAGTGTTAATTCTTCCTTAAATATTTGGAATAAGTCACCAATAAAGCCATCTAGTACTAGGCTTTTTATTGGGAAAAAATTTGATGACACATTCAATCTCTTTACTCATAAGGGGTCAGTTGCAATTTTCTATTTCTTCATGATTCATCTTGGTAGGTATGTTTTAAGAATTTATCTATCTATTTCTTCTGGACTATCCAATTTGTTGGCATATAAACATTTATAGTCTCTTATGATCCTTTTTTCTTCTGATTTTACTTATTTGAGTCTTCATTTTTCTTAGTCTACTTAAGGTTTGCCAATTTTGTTTATCTTTTGAAATAAAACAAAAGAAAACAGTTATTAGTTTCATTGGTCTTTTCAGTTCTATTTCTGGTGTTTATTTCATTTATTTTTGCTGTGATCTTTGTTATTTCCTTTCTTTTGCTAACTTTGTACTTAATTTGTCTTTTTGTTTTATAGTTCCTTGAGGTACAAAGTTAGGCTATTTGATCTCTTTCTTTTTTCTTAATACCACGGTAAACTGCCCTGTTAGAACTGCTTTTGCTGTATCCCATAAAGTTTCATATGTTTTGTTTCCATTTTAATTTGTTTCAAGATTTTTTAAAAATTTCCCTTTTGATTTCTTCTTTGAACTATTGGTTACTCAGGAGTATGTTGTTTAATTTTCATTAATTTGTGAATTTTCCAGCTTTTCTTCTAATATTTATTTTCAGTTTCATACAATTGTGGTTAGAAAAGATAATCGGCATGATTTTCATCTTCTTAAATTTGCTATGACTTGTTTTGTGACGTACCTTGTGATCTTTGCTGGAGAACATTCCATGTGCACTCTGAAAAGACTGTTTATTTTGCTGCTGTTGGATGTAATGTTCTGTATATGTCTGTTAGGTCCATTTGGCTTAAAATCTGTTTCAACTCCAATGATTCCTTGTTGATTTTCTGTCTGGATGACCTATCATTTGTTGAAAGTGGGGTGTTGAAGTCCTCTACTATTATTGCATTGTTTTCCATTTCTACCCACAGATTTGTGGTATTTAGGTACTCTGATTTAAGTCCCTATGTATTTATAATTTTATAGCCTCTTGATGAATTTATCCCTTTATCATTATATAATGACCTTCCTGGTCTCTCATTATTGTTTTTGGCTTAAGGTCTATTTTGTGTGATGTAGGTTTAGCTACCCCTGCCTCATTTGGTTTTCCCTTACATGGAACATATTTTTTTATCCCTTCACTTGGAGCCTTTGTGTAGGCTTAGCAATACCATCTTATTATTAGTTTTGGAGCTGTTCCATAAGTCCCTGGTTCTTTTCTTCCTCTCTTGCTGCCTTATTTTGTAAACTCATGATTTTCCATGTGATATTCTTTGATTCTCTTCCCTTTATATTTGGTGGATCTACTCTAGCTTTTTCCTTGGTCATTACCATGAGGTTTACATAAAACATCTGATAACAATTTAACTTTGACTGCATACAAAAACTCTTCCATTTTACTACCCTCCCCTACATTTTAGGTTTTTAATGTTACAATTTACCTCTTCTTTTAATGTGTATCCATTAACAAAGTATTGCAGCTGCAGTTATTTTTTAATATTCTTATACTTTAACCTTTATTCTAGGGTAAGTGGGGAACACTGCATCATATTCCTAAGATACAAACACCTCTACCAGTGTTTTGTATATTTTTATGTTACTAATTGGCATCTTTTCATTTCAACCTGAAGAACTCTTTGAAGCCTCTTTTGGAAGGCAGGTCTAGTAGAAGCAAGTTCAGGCCCGAAGGAACAAAGAGAAAAACCTAGAAACTTAGAGAAGTGGGCGTGGGGTGTTGAAACCTAGACCCCTGAGGAGGTGACACCAGCTAGTTAGTGCGAAAGACACGAATTAGTGTCTTTGGGGGGGTGGTGATGAGGCTGGTTTTGCAAGTGTTGAAAAACTTGCAAACTAGTTTCAGCGGCTGCTACAGAAAAGCGTGGCTGCTTCCCCAGGTGCTGACGTGTGGCCAGAGTGGTCTTTAGTAGGACCACTGGCAGATGGGAAGCCACCAAGAATCAAACAGGAAAAAGCAAATCCCCTCTTCGTGTTACAGTTTTCCTTTCTTGCCCCTGCTGGAAGAGCCTAATGTGTGATTTGCAGAGTCCAGGTCCCCCTTCCTGCCCCCACTGCAAAGGAGGTAGTTAAAGGGTGGGTGGAGCTAAGAGAAATTATCTGGCTCAAGGATTTACAAGAGGGCAAACAGAAAATATAAGTGTGTTTCTGTCCTTGGTGATGAATCTAAAGGACAATGCTAGCTTCTTAACATGCTCCCCACTTCCCCCCTCCATGCCCAATTGGCTGTACTTCCTTCTGACACCACATTTACCAAAACACCATGAGAGAATAATCTTTGACTCCTTGTGTGCAGTTATCAACTGATGTCAGTCAAATAACTTCATCATGTACACTGTCACTCACCTAGTTTAGGCACATATCATTTTTCACACAATCTGATGCAACACTCTTCTAAGTGTTACTTCTATATGTAGTTTTATCCCTCTTTAGTCTAGAGATTTTCATTCCATGCTATGTAACGATACCATCTGGGAACCTTTATAAAAAATCTCATTCCCAAGGATCCTAATGTAATTGGTTTAGATTGGAGTCTGGGGGTCAGCATTTTTTAAAGCTTCCTAGGTAATTCTTTTTTTTTTAATTTTAAAAAATGTTTTATTTATTTCTGAGAGAGAGAGAGAGCAGGGAAGGGTCAGAGAGAGAGGGAGACACAGAATCTGAAGCAGTTTCTAGGCTCCAAGCTAGCTGTCAATACAGAGCCCGACACGGGCCTCAAACCCATGAACCGTGAGACCGTGACCTGAGCTGAAGTCGGAAGCTTAACTGACTGAGCCACCCAGGCACCCCTAAGGCTTCCTAGGTAGTTCTAAAGTGCAGCCAACTTTGAGAAACATTATTTCAGTCTGTCTTCCATATTGGTATCAAATTATTTTATTCTTATTGTGTGGCATGCAAATCCAATAAAGCCAGTGATGACTCAAAGTTTCGGTGGTTATTCATATCAACCAACAATGTACCCCGCTGGCAGGCCCATGTTGCTTGGTCTTGTTTGTACCTACCTCTCTGACTCCTATCACTTCTCCCTTACACTCACTCAACTGTAAACTTCTCACCTTATTTTCCAACCGTATTGAGATGCTTATAATTTCGAACATAAGATATTCTGTCACTTATCCATACATGTGCATGCTTCATTCCCTCCAGAAAGGGAACCTCATTCAAACCACAGCAAGTTTTAATAACATGTTTAAAAACACATCATGAAAAGTATCCCTCAAAACGGATTACTTTCTGTGGTGTCAATTGTATGAAACACTGTGAATGCATAGAAAAAGAGGTGAACAAAATTAGTTAAAATATAAACTATGGTTGTCTCTAGGTGGTGGGGTTACAGATTTTGCTTTCTTCTCTATAATCTTCTGTAGTTCAGAAATTTTCTACAATGGCATATATTATACTGCTAACCAAAAAATAATGAAATGTATCAGCAAAGTAACTTATGTATTTAAAAACACAAGCTCTATATATTTACCTGAATATCTTTAATTCCTTAATAAAAGTAGAAGTAGTTGATTAATAAAACAGGGTAACGGGGCATAGTAGCATTTGCTTTAAGTTTTTACCTCCATCGTAAACACAAATATATTTTTCGTTAGCCACTAGATGGGGCTCCCTCCACATGTGTTTTCCCGTTATAGCCTCACAGCCGCTTCATAGGAATTGCTCGTGGTTTACATAAAGATTTTTATTTTTAAACTAACAAACTAAAATGTATCTAGGAGATATTTCAACACATGCTAAGAAAATCATGGTCTTTAATTATCTAAAATTTAAGTCCGCTTCCTTATAAAAACTTCACATTTATTGGTTTTATCCCAGTCAGTTCTATTCTAATAGCCCCACCTCACTTCTTAAAAAATGGCAGAAATTCCTTTCACTCTTGAATTTCCTTTTGCTTTTAGTCCTGATGTAGACCTTTAGACTTGAAGATGATGCCCACAGGAATTATCTAGTCTAGCTAATGTTACTGAAAGGTAGGAGACTACCCTTCTTCTCTGTATACTAATGCCATGTTGGCAGGGATCTAAAAATTGGGCCAGATTTCTCAAAGTCAGAGAATAATAGGAGAAAGCATATTTCTGTGAAGAATCTCTTANTTATGCTTTAGGTGTCATATCGAAAAAAATCATTGTCAAGACCAAAGTCAAGGAGGTTTGTCCTGGTTTTTTCTAGATGTTTAATTACCACTTTTGTTCTTATGTTTAATTCTTTAAACCATCTAAAGTTAATTTCATCATTCTGCATGGGATTATTTTGTTTTCATAACATCATTTATTGAATAGACTATCCTTTCCCCATTGTCTAATCTCAGCTCCCTTGTCAAATATTAGTTGACTCTATATACAAAGGTTTATTTCTGGGCTCTTGATTTTGTTCGATTGGTCCATGTGCCTGTTTTTATGCTAGTGCCATACTGTTTCGATATCTATTCCTTTGTAGGGTAGTTTGAAATCAGGAAGTACAATGCCTCCAGCTTTATTCTATTTATCAGGATTGTTACCTCTATTTGGGGTCTTTTGAGATTACATACAAATTTTAGGATTTTTTTTTTTTCTGTAAAAAATGCCATTGGGGGGCACCTGGGTGGCTCAGTCGGTTAAGCGTCCAACTTCGGCTCAGGTCATGATCTCATGGTTCATGGGTTCGAGCCCCGCGTCGGGCTCTGTGCTGACAGCTCAGAGCCTGGAGCCTGTTTTGGATTCTGAGTCTCCCTCTCTCTCTGACCCTCCCCTGCTCACGCTGTCTCTCTCTCTCTCTCTCAGAAATAAATAAAACATTTAAAAAATTTTTTAAAAATGCCATTGGAACTTTAACAGAGATTCCATTGAGTCTATAGATGGCTCTGGGTAGTATGGACATTTTAACAATAGTAATTTTTCCAATCTGTTATGACATATCTTTTCACTGGTTTATGTCTTCTCTAACTTCTTTAATATTTAATCTTTAGTATAGGGGCACCTAGGTGACTCAGTTGGTTGAGCATCTGACTCTTGAGCGTCAGGCTCAGGTCATGATCCAGGGGTTGTGGGATCAAACCCTATATCAAGCCCTGCATCAGGCTTTGTGCTGAGTGTGGACCTGTTTAAGATTCTCTCTCTCTCACCCTCTGCCCCTCTCCCCTGCTTGCATCCACACACACACACGCATTATCTCTCTCTCTCTCTCTCTCTAAAATAAAAAAATAAGTTTAATTTTTCAAAAAAGGTCTTTAGTATATAGATCTTTTACCTCCTTGGTTAAATACTTAATTTGTAAGTATTTTGTTGTTTTTGACATAATTTTAAGTGGGATTATTTTGTTTCTTTTTCAGATGTTTCATTGTTAATGTGTAGAAATGCAACTGATTTCTGTATGTTGTTTTTGTATCTTACAACTTTACTGAATTATTGATTAATCCTATCAGTTTTTTGGCACAGCCTTTAAGATTTTCTATATATGAAATAGTATCGTCCCCAACAAAGACAATTTTATTTCTTCCCTTTTGTTTTGAATGCCTTTCAGTTCCTCCTGTCTGATTGCTCCGACTAGATTATTAGTACTACGTTGAATAAGAGTGGTAAGAGTGTGCACCCTTGTTTTATTCCTGATCTTAGAGGAAAAGCTTTCAACTCCATCATTGGGTATGATGTTAGCTGCAGGCTCACATAAGGCCTTTATTATGCTGAAGTACATTCCTTTTATGCCCAAATTGAGCATTTTTTATCATGAAAGGATGTTGTATTTTGTTAAATGCTTTTCCTGCTTTTATTGAGATGATCATACGATTTTATCCTTCTATTAATGTGCTATATCACAGTTATTGATTTGCCTATGTTGAAATACCCTCTCATCCCACTTGATCATGATGTATGATGCTTTTAATGTGCTATTGAATTTGATTTGCAAATATTTTGTTAAGGTTTTTGCATGCGTATTCATAAAGGATATTTGTCTGTGGTTTTCTTTTTTTGTAGTGTCCTTATCTGGCTTTCATACCTGGTATGAAATAATAATAATAATAATACTGGCCTCATAAAACAACTATGGGAGTGTTTCTTCCTCTTTAATTTTTGGATGAGTTTTGGAGGTATTAGTGTTAATTCTTCCTTAAATATTTGGAATAAGTCACCAATAAAGCCATCTAGTACTAGGCTTTTTATTGGGAAAAAATTTGATGACACATTCAATCTCTTTACTCATAAGGGGTCAGTTGCAATTTTCTATTTCTTCATGATTCATCTTGGTAGGTATGTTTTAAGAATTTATCTATCTATTTCTTCTGGACTATCCAATTTGTTGGCATATAAACATTTATAGTCTCTTATGATCCTTTTTTCTTCTGATTTTACTTATTTGAGTCTTCATTTTTCTTAGTCTACTTAAGGTTTGCCAATTTTGTTTATCTTTTGAAATAAAACAAAAGAAAACAGTTATTAGTTTCATTGGTCTTTTCAGTTCTATTTCTGGTGTTTATTTCATTTATTTTTGCTGTGATCTTTGTTATTTCCTTTCTTTTGCTAACTTTGTACTTAATTTGTCTTTTTGTTTTATAGTTCCTTGAGGTACAAAGTTAGGCTATTTGATCTCTTTCTTTTTTCTTAATACCACGGTAAACTGCCCTGTTAGAACTGCTTTTGCTGTATCCCATAAAGTTTCATATGTTTTGTTTCCATTTTAATTTGTTTCAAGATTTTTTAAAAATTTCCCTTTTGATTTCTTCTTTGAACTATTGGTTACTCAGGAGTATGTTGTTTAATTTTCATTAATTTGTGAATTTTCCAGCTTTTCTTCTAATATTTATTTTCAGTTTCATACAATTGTGGTTAGAAAAGATAATCGGCATGATTTTCATCTTCTTAAATTTGCTATGACTTGTTTTGTGACGTACCTTGTGATCTTTGCTGGAGAACATTCCATGTGCACTCTGAAAAGACTGTTTATTTTGCTGCTGTTGGATGTAATGTTCTGTATATGTCTGTTAGGTCCATTTGGCTTAAAATCTGTTTCAACTCCAATGATTCCTTGTTGATTTTCTGTCTGGATGACCTATCATTTGTTGAAAGTGGGGTGTTGAAGTCCTCTACTATTATTGCATTGTTTTCCATTTCTACCCACAGATTTGTGGTATTTAGGTACTCTGATTTAAGTCCCTATGTATTTATAATTTTATAGCCTCTTGATGAATTTATCCCTTTATCATTATATAATGACCTTCCTGGTCTCTCATTATTGTTTTTGGCTTAAGGTCTATTTTGTGTGATGTAGGTTTAGCTACCCCTGCCTCATTTGGTTTTCCCTTACATGGAACATATTTTTTTATCCCTTCACTTGGAGCCTTTGTGTAGGCTTAGCAATACCATCTTATTATTAGTTTTGGAGCTGTTCCATAAGTCCCTGGTTCTTTTCTTCCTCTCTTGCTGCCTTATTTTGTAAACTCATGATTTTCCATGTGATATTCTTTGATTCTCTTCCCTTTATATTTGGTGGATCTACTCTAGCTTTTTCCTTGGTCATTACCATGAGGTTTACATAAAACATCTGATAACAATTTAACTTTGACTGCATACAAAAACTCTTCCATTTTACTACCCTCCCCTACATTTTAGGTTTTTAATGTTACAATTTACCTCTTCTTTTAATGTGTATCCATTAACAAAGTATTGCAGCTGCAGTTATTTTTTAATATTCTTATACTTTAACCTTTATTCTAGGGTAAGTGGGGAACACTGCATCATATTCCTAAGATACAAACACCTCTACCAGTGTTTTGTATATTTTTATGTTACTAATTGGCATCTTTTCATTTCAACCTGAAGAACTCTTTGAAGCCTCTTTTGGAAGGCAGGTCTAGTAGAAGCAAGTTCAGGCCCGAAGGAACAAAGAGAAAAACCTAGAAACTTAGAGAAGTGGGCGTGGGGTGTTGAAACCTAGACCCCTGAGGAGGTGACACCAGCTAGTTAGTGCGAAAGACACGAATTAGTGTCTTTGGGGGGGTGGTGATGAGGCTGGTTTTGCAAGTGTTGAAAAACTTGCAAACTAGTTTCAGCGGCTGCTACAGAAAAGCGTGGCTGCTTCCCCAGGTGCTGACGTGTGGCCAGAGTGGTCTTTAGTAGGACCACTGGCAGATGGGAAGCCACCAAGAATCAAACAGGAAAAAGCAAATCCCCTCTTCGTGTTACAGTTTTCCTTTCTTGCCCCTGCTGGAAGAGCCTAATGTGTGATTTGCAGAGTCCAGGTCCCCCTTCCTGCCCCCACTGCAAAGGAGGTAGTTAAAGGGTGGGTGGAGCTAAGAGAAATTATCTGGCTCAAGGATTTACAAGAGGGCAAACAGAAAATATAAGTGTGTTTCTGTCCTTGGTGATGAATCTAAAGGACAATGCTAGCTTCTTAACATGCTCCCCACTTCCCCCCTCCATGCCCAATTGGCTGTACTTCCTTCTGACACCACATTTACCAAAACACCATGAGAGAATAATCTTTGACTCCTTGTGTGCAGTTATCAACTGATGTCAGTCAAATAACTTCATCATGTACACTGTCACTCACCTAGTTTAGGCACATATCATTTTTCACACAATCTGATGCAACACTCTTCTAAGTGTTACTTCTATATGTAGTTTTATCCCTCTTTAGTCTAGAGATTTTCATTCCATGCTATGTAACGATACCATCTGGGAACCTTTATAAAAAATCTCATTCCCAAGGATCCTAATGTAATTGGTTTAGATTGGAGTCTGGGGGTCAGCATTTTTTAAAGCTTCCTAGGTAATTCTTTTTTTTTTAATTTTAAAAAATGTTTTATTTATTTCTGAGAGAGAGAGAGAGCAGGGAAGGGTCAGAGAGAGAGGGAGACACAGAATCTGAAGCAGTTTCTAGGCTCCAAGCTAGCTGTCAATACAGAGCCCGACACGGGCCTCAAACCCATGAACCGTGAGACCGTGACCTGAGCTGAAGTCGGAAGCTTAACTGACTGAGCCACCCAGGCACCCCTAAGGCTTCCTAGGTAGTTCTAAAGTGCAGCCAACTTTGAGAAACATTATTTCAGTCTGTCTTCCATATTGGTATCAAATTATTTTATTCTTATTGTGTGGCATGCAAATCCAATAAAGCCAGTGATGACTCAAAGTTTCGGTGGTTATTCATATCAACCAACAATGTACCCCGCTGGCAGGCCCATGTTGCTTGGTCTTGTTTGTACCTACCTCTCTGACTCCTATCACTTCTCCCTTACACTCACTCAACTGTAAACTTCTCACCTTATTTTCCAACCGTATTGAGATGCTTATAATTTCGAACATAAGATATTCTGTCACTTATCCATACATGTGCATGCTTCATTCCCTCCAGAAAGGGAACCTCATTCAAACCACAGCAAGTTTTAATAACATGTTTAAAAACACATCATGAAAAGTATCCCTCAAAACGGATTACTTTCTGTGGTGTCAATTGTATGAAACACTGTGAATGCATAGAAAAAGAGGTGAACAAAATTAGTTAAAATATAAACTATGGTTGTCTCTAGGTGGTGGGGTTACAGATTTTGCTTTCTTCTCTATAATCTTCTGTAGTTCAGAAATTTTCTACAATGGCATATATTATACTGCTAACCAAAAAATAATGAAATGTATCAGCAAAGTAACTTATGTATTTAAAAACACAAGCTCTATATATTTACCTGAATATCTTTAATTCCTTAATAAAAGTAGAAGTAGTTGATTAATAAAACAGGGTAACGGGGCATAGTAGCATTTGCTTTAAGTTTTTACCTCCATCGTAAACACAAATATATTTTTCGTTAGCCACTAGATGGGGCTCCCTCCACATGTGTTTTCCCGTTATAGCCTCACAGCCGCTTCATAGGAATTGCTCGTGGTTTACATAAAGATTTTTATTTTTAAACTAACAAACTAAAATGTATCTAGGAGATATTTCAACACATGCTAAGAAAATCATGGTCTTTAATTATCTAAAATTTAAGTCCGCTTCCTTATAAAAACTTCACATTTATTGGTTTTATCCCAGTCAGTTCTATTCTAATAGCCCCACCTCACTTCTTAAAAAATGGCAGAAATTCCTTTCACTCTTGAATTTCCTTTTGCTTTTAGTCCTGATGTAGACCTTTAGACTTGAAGATGATGCCCACAGAAATTATCTAGTCTAGCTAATGTTACTGAAAGGTAGGAGACTACCCTTCTTCTCTGTATACTAATGCCATGTTGGCAGGGATCTAAAAATTGGGCCAGATTTCTCAAAGTCAGAGAATAATAGGAGAAAGCATATTTCTGTGAAGAATCTCTTAATGACACATAGCTATGTCAGAATGATTTAAAGTCTTTCCTTTCCCGAGTTCTCTATTCTGTTCCATTGATCTGAGTGTCTGTTTTTATGCCAGCACCATACTGTCTTGATGAATACAGCTTTGTAGTACAGCTTGAAATCTGCAATTCTGATGCCTCCAGATTTAGTTTTCTTTTCCAACATTACTTTGGCTGTTCGGGGTCTTTTGTGGTTCCATACAAATTTTAGAATTGTTTGTTCTAGCTCTGGGAAGAATGCTGGTGTTATTTTGATAGGGATTGCATTGAATATTTAGATTGCTTTGGGTAGTATCGACATTTTAACAATATTTGTTCTTCCAATCCATGACCATGGAATGTTTTTCCATTTCTTTGCTGCTTCTTCAATTTCTTTCATAAGCTTTCTACAGTTTTCAGTGTATAGATTTTTCACTCCTTTGGTTAGGTCTACTCCTAGGTATTTTATGTTTTTGGTGCAATTGTAAATGGGATCAATTCCTTGATTTCTCTTTCTCTTCCTTCATTATTGGTGTATAGAAATGCAACCAATTTCTGTACTTTGATTTTATTTCCTGTGACCTTGCTGAACTCATGACCAACTAATGTTTAACAAAGCAGGAAAGAATCTCCAGTGTAAAAAAGAGAATCTCTTCAACAAGTGGAGTTGGGAAAACGGGACAGCAACATGCAGAAGAATGAACCTGGACCACTTTCTTACACCATCCACAAAAATAAACTCAAACTGGGTGAAAGACTTAAACAAGACAGGAAGCCATCAAAATCCTAGAGTAGAAAACAGGCAACAACCTTTTTGACCTCGGCTGCAGCAACTTCTTACTTGACGTGTCTCGGAGGCGTGGGAAACAAAAGCAAAAATGAATTATTGGAACCTCATTAAGATAAAAAGCTTCTGCACAGCAAAGGAAACAACCAGCAAAACTAAAAGACAACTGATGGAATGGGAGAAAATATTTGCAAATGACATATCAGATAAACAGTTAGTATCCAAAATCTACAAAGAATTTATCAAACTCAATACCCCCAAACCAAATATAATCCAGTGAAGAAATGGACAAAAGACATGAATAGACACTTTTCCAAAGAAGACATCCAGATGGCTAACAGACACATGAAAAGATGCTCAACATCACTCATCATGAGGGAAATACAAATCAAAACCACAATGAGATACTACCTCACTCCTGTCAGAATGACTAAAATTAACAACTCGGGCAACAACAGATGTTGGTGAGGATGTGGAGAAAAGGGAACCCTTTTGCACTGCTCTTGGGAATGCAAACTGGTGCAGCCACTCTGGAAAATAGTATGGAGGTTCCTCAGAAAATTAAAAATAAAACTACCTTACGACCCAGGAATTGTACTTCTAGGTATTTATCCAGAGGACACAAAAATGCTGATTTGAAGGGGCATATGAACCCCAATGTCTATAGTAGCACTATTGACAATAGCCAAAGTATGGAAAGAGCCCAAATGTCCATCAACTGAAGAATGGATAAAGAAGATGTGGTTTATACAGAATATATATGTGTGTGTGTATACATATATATATGTATATATATATGTATATATATGTATATATATATGTATACACACACACACAGGAATATTACTTGGCCATCAGAAAAAACGAAATCTGGCCATTTGCAACAATGTGAATGGAACTAGAGTGTATTATGCTAAGTGAAGTAAGTCAGTCAAAGGAAGACAAATATATGATTTCACTCATATGTGGAATTTAAGAAACGAAACAGAGGAACATAGGGAAAGGGAAGCAAAAATAATATATAAAAACAGAGAGGGAGACAAATAATAAGAAACTCTTAAATACAGAGAACAAATTGAGGGTTACTGGCAGGGTGTTGGGTGGGGGGAATGGGCTAAATGGGTGATGGGCATGTAGGAGGGCAATTGTTGGGATGAGCACTAGGTGTTACATATAAGTGACGAATCACTAAATTCTATTCCTGACATCAGTATTGCACTATATGTTAACTAACTTGGATTAAAAAAATTTTAAAGGCCATATACAATGATTAAATAAACAAGCAAACAAATAAATAAATAATAAAAATTAAAACAATAAAGTCTTTCCTGACATAATATACTCAGGGATATTGATAATATTTCTTTCTAAGAGTTTAGAGGATACTAGATCTTTAGGCATGATTTTTAAAATTAATGATTGCCATTTCTAACTGCTCTTTGCATAACGGATGTTACAGGCATCAAAGAAATCTCAATTCTCCCCAGTTGTCTCCTCTTACTCTCTTCTTTTCTTTCCAAGTCCAATTGCTTGTCAAAAATTATTCTTCTCTATATTTTACTTTCATTAGATGATGACATAATCACCTGGCATTACATTTTCAATATACAATAAACACTACTCAAGGAACGAGTCAGATTTGATAGTCTTGGAGCTGTTTTTCAGATCAATTGGGACTTTTGCTTTCCAACACAAGAAGTGCATTTTTAATGTCTAAATTTAAGGCCTGAACATCATGTTCAAGGAGAATTACTGTATACTAGAGAAGAATATACAAGCACATTATACTTTTCACATTTTTTTATTAAAAATACATACTCCTTATACAATTTTTGACTCTAAAAACTCAAAGAAGAGAAATGAAAATCACTCCTTATTTCCCCACCCAGGGAAAAGAATCCTATAATATATCCAATTTTAATGTTTTGTATTTAGAGAAGTAAATCTATGTCTCTGCATTCTTATCATTTTCCCTAGTAAAATTTTCTTACTTGAGTTCTATTGCTGTTGTGAATGATTTTAAAGACAGTAGCAAAATAAAAAAATAGAGTGTGTTTTGGTCTTAAGGTAGATATCAACCTGTATTTAAGAACAAACCAGTTCTGTATATTATTAAGTTTCTTTTCTTGGCATGATGCATAAGGTTCGATATCTTTCTTAATTTATACTGACACTTGGCACTACTGATGAGCTCTGTGATGTGAACTGTAGCTCTGCGACTGCATCATTCTTAGGATAACAGAACCCTGAGTGCTGTTCTTGCCGTTCTGCAGTTTTCTGTGGGGCCTCAGCAAGTTAATTATCTTCTTTGTGTGCTTAATCCTCTTGGAGAGCAGCGCTCATCACTTCTGTGCGCTACGCCACTCTGTGAGGGTGGATGTTTCTCTTCATCCTCTGCATATAGAAATGGAAATAAAGGAGAATTAAAGCAAGAGAATGGGGAGCCTAAACTTTGCATCAGCCTAAGAATTATGGGTTCAACGTCTCTGCTTCAGTCCTTTAGTGCATCAGAGCATAATTTGAATTTTAAAATAAGAAGATTAGAAGTCAATATAGAAAATGAATATGGGTCGCTCTTCAATTATTTTTCTCTTCTTTTCAAACAAACAAACTTAAAAATAACACCATCTGTGCCTATTAATTGTTGTTTGGTGTGAACGTAAAGTGATTTTCGAAATAAAGTGGAGCTAATCAGTTCCTTTACAAACATTTCATATTAATTCATCCAAAGAACACTGTGGATCACTGAGATCGATGAATAAGACACATCCTTTACACAGAATCTAGAGAAGGAGTCAGAAAAATGTAAGATTATAGTGCATGAAAAATATTTATTTATAGTGTTACTGTGTTCCAGGCAGTATCTTGAAGACTGGGTACAGAGCAGTGAACAAAACACACATTCTTTCTTTCTTTTATTTTATTTTATTTTATTTTATTTCATTTCAGAGATTTCATTTCATTTCATTTCATTTTAAAGTAATATCTATGCCAAACCTGGGGCTTGAACTCATCACCCTGAGATCAAGAATCACATGCTCTACTGACTGAGCCAGCCAGGCACCCCCATTCTGTTTTCATGGAGCTTGCATTTTAGTGAGGGTGGAGAGAGTAGATAAATAATCAAATAATATATACATGGTGTGGCTTGTAGTGATGAGAGCTGCAGAGGAAAATAATGGGATATAGGGAGTTTCATTGATAGAGTCATATTTTATCAAAGTCCTGAAGGAAATGAAAGAGTAAGCCATGTGCAAACCTCCATGAAGAATGTTCCAGGAGAAGAGGGGAGCGAGCGGGCCACCATGATCGCAGTGTAGTGATGGAGATGGAGGTTGGCAGCAGATGAAGTGGGAGAGGTGGAGGCGGCTACAGGGGGGACCACCTAGGTCTTTGCAGACCTTGTAAAGATATTGGCTGTTGCTCAGAGTGAGGTAGGGAGCCAACTAAAGAGTTTTGAGTGAAAGAGTGAAATGATCTGAGGTTAACACTGGGACACAAATTAAGAGGATATTGCAATAATCCCCTAGAGAGATGATGGAAACTCATACCACAGTGGAGGTGATACAAGGTGGTTAGGTTCTAGAATGTTCTGAAGGAAAAGCTGACAATATATGCTGATGGATTGGATGGAAGCTGTGAGAGAAAGAGTCAAAGGTTCTCGTGGTTATTTTTTGGTGAAAACATTTGCATTTATTAAATACCTGTATTATTTTGTATAAAATGTGGCTTTTATTCTGCTTTGACTACTGTGTATTCCAGCAACTTCCTGAGTGGTTTTCCTGAAACCTACTTTCTGATAGTTTTATGTGTTTTGTCATCTGTTTGATTTGTTTTATCACTTATTTGTCCAGCTAAGTCTTCTATAAACTTTGCAATTCCAATAGAATACAACTGAGGGTATGGGGGTGTCTCTTAGGTTAGAAAAGGCAACATCATTTAAAATCCTCACTTATCATTATCTCTGGAAAGCAATTAAACCAATTAATATTCTCATCGTCTATCCAGTGTTACATAATAAACTGTGAAGCCCCTTCTTTTCATGCTTATTTCCATAATGTTCACAGAAAAGAACATGTCACCACACACCTTTCTTTAATCTTATCACAATAACCCATCACAACCAAAAATGCATTAAATCCATCTCCAGTAAAAGACAACCCAGCCATGGTAATAACTCTGCCAGGAACCAAACCATTCTTTGTGCCTTTTTCCCTATGAAGTGAATGTTGTGCTCAGAGGAAAAGTTTGTTATGATGTGGCTGATTTATAAAGGAACCAATGTGAGTTTCTTTGGGCTGCCGTAACAAAGTACCACAAATGAGGTGGCTTAAAACAGCAGAAATTTATTCTCACACAATTCTGGAGGCGAGAAGTCCAAAGTCAAGGTGTGGCCAGGGCCATGATCTCTCTGAAGTTTCTGGGGAAGAATCTATTTCATACCTTTTTAAGAAAAAATTTTTAAGTTTATGTTTTTTGAGAGAGGGAGAGAGAGCACAAGTGAGGGAGGAACAGAGGGAAAGAGAGAGACAGAATTCCAAGCAGGCTCCACACTGTCAGCACAAAGCCTGATGCGGGGCTCGAACTCATGAACCTCGAGATCATGATCTAAGCCGAAGTCAGATGCTTAACCAACTGAGCCACTCAGGAGCCCCATCATACCTGTTTTTTTTTGTTTTGTTTTGTTTTTTTTTTAAGCTTCTGGTGTTGCCAGCAACCCTTAGTGTTCTTTGGCTGTAAAGGCATCACCTCAATCTCTGCCTCTGTCTTTATGTGGTGTTCTCTCTGTGTGCCTTGTGCTCTAAGTTACTGGTTGGTTACAAAAGCATTTGAACTCAGGAGCCACCATACAGAAGAGATGCTTAGGACGAGGCATGTGGGAAGGGATGCAGAGCTTTCATGCCCTCTCTGGGTGTACTGCTCTCCCAGCCACTCTGCATGTTCACCAACCTGGAAACTCCAGAGTCAAGATTTGTGGTTCAAGTACTAATATTTTTAGTTAATGAGGAACTGAGTTGATGATTTTAAACTATGACCTAGCCCATGTAATTTCTTTAACACGAAGGTCATAGATTTCTGCCAAAAAGGATTTATTTCTTTTCCAAATCCTAATATATGCCATACTCCATATAACTGGTTAGGACTCTTGTAATCGTTAATCAGAAAAAGAGTTAGAAACCCTTGTTCTGTAATGACTATCTGACTTCAGTAGTATCTCTACCAAAGAGCCTGCCAGATCTTTTGCATCAGTTTTCAAGGCATCAGGTTATTGACCAAACCCTGGGAATGAGCCAAGTGGAAGGTCATCTCCATTCACTGCATTTATCATTTTTTAAAATGTTTATTTATTTTTGAAAGAGAGACAGAGCACGGGCAGGGAGGGGCAGAGAGAGACAGAGGCACAGAATCTGAAACAGGCTCCAGGCTTTGAGCTGTCAGCACAGAGCCCGATGCAGGGCTCGAACTCATGAACCTGAGCTGAAGCCAGAGGCTTAACTCACTGAGTGACCCAGGCATCCCATCCATTCACTGTATTTGATAATAGTAACTCAAAACTTTGGTTGCATCATTCAGATGGTGCGATGTCCTTGCTCTTTTCCTGTGAACCAGAGTCTTTCATTATCTACAGTAAGAGGCAGTGCTTGCCTAGGGAGTGTTATTTGGCAGGCCATTCCATATACGCAGACTTTGCAGGTATAGTCAAGCCTTACTAACTCTCTTTCAATCATGGCTCCAGCAGCTGCTTAAGGGTTTCTTTCCTCATTCTGAGATTGGTTTGGGAATTCATTTGGGTTTAAGCTTGTAGGTGGGGCTCTCCATGAGCAGAAGTAGCTGGGAAATGAAAAGGAAGTAAGGCGGGGCTGACATCTTATTCACAGCTGTTCCTGAGTATCAGCTTCTTAATATTCAAAAGTCATCACCAACTTTACTAGTTATTTAAACAAGGGTCACTGGGACACATCATCTCTGCTGCCACTGTCATACCTGGGCCCAAGGAGGTATAACTGTTCATTTAAGGAGTACTTCCTGGGTACTTAAATAGACACCTACACTGGGACCAGTGAATAAATCCCAAGGATTCAATGGTGAATAAAGGCTCTACTGTCATCGTGCGTACATTTTGCCAGGAGAGATAAGTAAGTACATATATTAATGAAATAATTTCCCCAAATGATAAAGAAATAAACACGTGATATAATAGAGTTGCTTTAGTAGGGGGTGGGTGGGGTCAGGAGGCTTCTTTAGAATGAGCCAGCGGAGAGGTGACTTTTGACATGAGACCTGAAGGATGAAAAGGAAGCTGTCATCTTAATAAACATTAATTTAAAGTCTACTATAGGGTCACCTGGGTGGCTCAGTCAGTTAAGTGTCTGACTTCAGCTCAGGTTATGATCTCACAGTTTGTGAGTTCGAGCCTCACGTTGAGCTCTGTGCTGACAGCTCAGAGCCTGGAGCCTGCTTCACATTCTTTGTCTCCCTCTCTCTTTCTCTACCTCCACCCCACTCATGCTTTGTCTCTCTCTGTCTCTGTCTCTGTCTCTCTCTCAAAAATAAACATTAAAATTTAAAAAAAAAGTCTACAGGCACCTGGGTGGCTCAGTTAGTTAAGCATCTCACAGTTTGTGAGTTTGAGCCCTGCGTCGGGCTCTGTGCTGACAGCTCAGAGCCTGGACCCTGCTTCGAATTCTGTGTCTCATTCTATCTGCCCCTCCCAACTTGTGCTCTGTCTCTCTCTGTCTCTCAAAAATAAATGTAAAAAAAATTAAAATCTACTATATATAAGCCTGCTATCAGGTATTGGAAAAGGTGTACTGAGAGAAAAATATACAGATAAAGACATGGTCCTTGCCCCTTGGAATCTAATATGTAATGAGGAAAACAAACATATATGTTAATAGCCATAATTTTCAATAGAGAAAATTATGAAAGATGTTAAGTAAAATGCCAAAGGAGTACAGAAGGAGAGGAATAGTTCTCATTTAAACTATTTGGGAAGATTTGAGAGATGAGCTTCACAGATGAGGTGACAGCTGAGCTTGGCAATAATAATAATGGCTCAGAGTCACCAAGTCCTGTCTATGTGTCAGCCAATATGCTAATGGAATTTACAGAGAATTTCTCATTTAATCCTGTTAACCATAAAAGGGAAATACTATTAATCATTCTCATTTCACGATAAGTATATGAACCAGGCTTTCAACCAGATTAATCTAAGTGTAGAACTCATTCTTATACAGATACTATGCAACTAAATAAGTATCAGTTAGTTAGCTATGTTTTTCTCTTTTCAGCTTATTCTTTTGGTGTTGTTTATTATCTAAACACTCTGACTGCATCATTCTGTTTCATAGTATCATTCTGAAAATCTGTGTACATGATAGAAAGATCTACAACTCTGAGATTTGTTATAGCTCCCACACTTAAGAATGCATACATAAGATAAAGTGCATCCCACGTATCTTGGCTTACTGTTTCTAAACAGAATTTTATTTATTTCACATGAATTTGACATCATAAAGTAAACGCATATGTATAGATTAAAAAAAGTGAGACACACTTCTAATTCTTTCCCCAGACTATCAAGCCAAGAACAGCAAGTCTGTAAACCCAGAAAGCCAACAAAAGATCCATAATCTGGGTAGGGTGCTAACAAACAGAATCAAGACTTGTACTGGAGACCTAGTATATGAGCTTTAGGCTCAGGCAAATGTTTTCTTTGAAAACAAGATAATAGATTGTATAATTTGTGTTTGGGAAGAAACAACAAAATAAAACCAGCACATACATAGTATCTTTGTTTTTGTGTATTTGTTTTATGAAACAGTAATATTTTTGTGACCCTGGAGACAGAAGAATGTCACATGTTGATTTGTTATTTTATGACTGTGATAGATGATAGTGGATCCTAAAAGTAACATTCTGCCATGTTTTAGGTAGTGAAGCTGTGTTAAATAGATGACTACATCAAATTTTAAAAATGAGACACAGTATTAATTTTGAAGGTCTCTGATTTAAGGTTACTTAGGTGCTGACTATAATTTTTTTCAGTCTTTCAAATGATGTTCCAGGAGAAATAAATTGAGGAGCACAGTTAATATTCTAGGAAACTAATGCTTCTAAAAACTGAAGGGCCAGAAATTGAACAAGATTGTGTCTTTGACTCTCACTTTTGTAAGACTTATTTTTTAAGATATGTTCAAAAGGGGAGTTTTTGTTTGCTTGTTTTACTTTCTTGCCTCTTCAAAAGTCAGGGAAAAAAGAAATGACACATTGACAGGGGTGTATATTTGATTATCAATCAGCATTTAACCTAGATGTTACTGTGAGATGTAATTTGACATTGTAATGCATGAAATTATTTACTAGATATGAATGATTACATTATTCATATAATCATTATGTAACCCATATATAATATATAATACACATATAATGTATAATACATATATGTAACTGTATATTTTATGTATGTATAGCATATTATATGCAAAGAATATATTCATAATAATATATACTATAATGTGTAGTGATTTGATTACATAATGTATGAAAGCAATTTCTTACTATCTTTATTTTTTAATTTTTTTAATGTTTATTTATTTTTGAGAGACAGAACATAAGTCAGGGAGGGGCAGAGAGAGAAGGAGACACAGAATCCAAAGCAGGCTGCAGGCTCTTAGTTGTCAGCACAGAGCCCGACGTGGAGCTGGAACTCATGAACAATGAGATCATGACCTGAGCCAAAGTCAGATGCTTAACCAACTGAGCCACCCAGGCGCCCCTCTTACTATTTTTAAACCATTGGAGAAAGAGAGACAAAAAGTTGCACTGGTAAGAATTAGAGAGACATATGGGTTAGCATTTGAATTATGTGTATAATCCAGAAGTAACCTACAGGCAGTGACTTGGTACTTTAGTCATTGTAGCATACTGTGATTTTAAAAGCAATTGCAATGGTATCACGTATCCATGTGCTCCTCAAGACCCTTGCCATTACCCAAAAGCTGAAGTCTAGGTCCCTTCCCTTTGTACCTGGGCAGCTCACTGTGACTGCTTCAAGTAAAGGAATGTCATAAAAATGTCATCCATATCCACCTGTTTTTTTGGGACATTCACTTGGAACAATAGCTATGCTATGAAGAAACCCAAGAAGACCATGAAAGGACCTACATAAAGAGAAACTGAGGCCCCCTAGTCACAGCCACAGCAGAGCTACCAGCTGACGGCCAGTACCAGTCTGTTATGCATGTGAGTGTGCCATAGTGAAATTGGACCCGCCTGCCCCCAGTCAAGCCATTCCAACTGACAGGCACCACAAGGCGCAGAGATGAGCCACCCAGCTAAGCCCCATGGATTTAAGCAAAATAATTGACTGCTGTTTTAAGCCACCATGTTTTGGTGTGGTTTGCTATGAGAATAGATAACTGATACAGTGACCTGAAAGTTGCACAAGAAGATGAATTTGGAAAGGAGCTCTGCTTTTGGTCCCTGAAAGTGGTAGCCAGTGAATATCAAGGAACTAAGTATTTCCTATGCAGATAATATCATTTGGATCTAAATATTTTGACAGTGTTAAAGTGTTAAAGAATTTGCAGCCATATTTTAAAATCTTCATATGCATAGAGAAGACAATGGAAACTACTGAAGAAGAGAGATCACCTAAAGTGACACGAATTTGTAAGAAAAGAAGACCTAGAAAAAGTCCCAAGCAACTTGGTATTTGAGGGCTGGGAGAGATGGAGTTGGCAAAATTGGCAGAAAAGAAGCTGTCTGGGAAGTAGCAGAATGAGCAGTTTGTAAAAAGACAAGAGTAGAGTGTTTTTAAGATGAGGCATCTGTCCAAGTTGATCATGTTTTATTTTTGTTAGAAGTGAGAATTAATGGGGCGCCTGGGTGGCTCAGTAAGTTAAGCGTCTGACCTCAGCTCAGGTCATGATCTCACAATTCGTGGGTTCCAGCCCCACGTCGGGCTCTGTGCTGACAGCTAGCTCAGAGCCTGGAGCCTGTTTCAGATTCTATGTCTCCCTCTCTCTCTGCCCCTCCCCTGCTCACACTGTCTCTCTCAGAAATAAATAAGAACATTTAAAATTTTTTTTAAAAAAAGAAGTGAGAATTAAAAAATAAAGATGTAAAGAAAATGTTATATGTTACTAGGATCAAGATAAAATTGAATTTTACATTAGAAACATAAAAGAATAGCACATACATATCTGTCTTGTTGTTGTTGTTGTTGTTGTTGTTGTTGAGAGAGAGAGAGCGTGCACTTGAGCAGGGGAGGGGCAGAGAGAGAGGGAGAGAGAAAATCTTAAGAAGGTTCCATGCTGAGTGCAGAGCTCAATCCCACAACCCTGGGATCATGACCTGAACTGAAATCAAGAGTCAGATGTTCAACTGATTGAGCCACCAAGGTTCCTCTATATCCATCCTTTGAAAGTTTACCAGTGTAGTTTAGAAATAAACTATACATGTAATGGCACAGAAGTAAGAGGAGAATGGAATTAGATTTGAGGATATGTGATAGTTCAAAGACAGTTAAGAATTATCTTAATAAAGTTATTTGGAGGTGGGACTTGAGATGTACTAGTTAGAATGGCAGAGAACAAGATAGGGAGAGGATAGATGCGTGTATGAAATTCATGTAGATAAATAGCAATTGGAGCCAAGAGAGTTAATATTATCACCAAGAACTAATATAGTAGTACAAGGAATAAAGATTTGCAGGGCATTAAATAGCTTTAGGAGATCACCTAATGGAAGAATTAAAGACATGAGAGTTTGCTGGTTGAGTGATTGAAGAATTAAAAAAAACAACAACAAACCTGGAACGACCTGAAATTTTACAAAGCGGCAATCCACAATATCCAAAGGTAGTCTGCATTAGTGAGAGATGTTTAATTTTTAGAAACTTATTTTAAGCATTTCAAATTCAAATATGCTTGTTAATAACTATTGCTAATGAACAAAATATTTTTCTTTCGCAGCAGTTTTATATGATCCAAATTTTCTATGTAATCATTCAACCCCTTAATTGTGCATATGTGAGTTTTTACAATCTTTCTAGCTAGCACTGCTCTTAACTTTCTATTCATCTTAACTGTGAAAAAAAAAAAATGGAAGAATACTACTTTCTCTAAGTCTAGCACTTTCCCATGTGTTCCATTCTTTTTCTAGATGTCAGAACTGATCTTATTGTTCTTAACTTTAGCCCAGGACTGGGCTGTGATCCCATGCTTTGTCTGGCCAGGGAAACTCCAAACTCATTGGCTACTTTTCAAAAGATCAACAGATGTTCCTGCTAAGACTGTTTGTTAGTCTCCTGAGTCAAAAGGCATCCATGAGAGACAGAGTTCACAACACACTAGATTTCTAAACCATAGCTTAATGCAAAATAGAAAGTAAACAATGCCTAGGAAGGTAAAGAAACAAGTCCTTTGAGTAAAGGCCTATCCATACAATGTTTCTCTTAAAGTTAAATCCTAGCATCTAAAGAGATACACTACCATCTCTGTAGCAACCAAAGCAACAATTCTCTATTTATATTGGCCCTTGGAAAACTCACATCAATAATCCTAAAAACCATAATAGCTTAAATGATTCAGATGCCAGTCTGCTTATTATATTGATTAAGCCACTTTGTTTTGATGGATTCTAAGCTATATCTTTTTAGAGAGCATGGATTTTCTTTTGAAACAGTGGGGTAAGAGAAACCTTAAGATTATTTGCTGCCTACAATCAAAAAGAACCTCAGTGTCCACTAAACTTACTGTAAAATGCTATAGTAGATGGTCAGTCACTTTCTTAACGTATTTATTCTATTTATGAAATACATATATTATTAGAATTTATTTTTAATACTAAAGGCAACGTCGTTGCTCAAAAGTTTTAGAAAGTAGCAGAAGGGGGCTGAAGAGCAATACGAATGGATCTTCATCTTTCTGAATATCTGGAAAGTAAAAAATATATATATTACTTACCTAGAGTTTAGCATTGCTCAAACGTCACTCTTATCTATGATTCCAAATTAATGATTCATAATGGAGATGTTTGTTAAGGTTAATGTATCCACTGAGTACAATTTGTTATAATGATCCACCTTTCCACTTAAAATAATCTTTTCAAGTATAAAGATAGAACATCCTCACTTAAAGATGTTAGCAAGATTTTAGAAAACGTTAGTATCACTACTTTCAACATTAATTCTAATAGTATAAAGCAGCATATGGAATATTTGTCATCTCTTCAAATAATTGTTGAGTTAATCTAGGTGGTCTGAGAAGCAGATGCCAAAACAGCATTAAGTGGGGAAAGAGTTTATGCTGGTGTGAAATGGCTGTGCTAAAGAAAATGGGAAAAGTCCACAGAGGTTAAGAGACAGGTCTGACCTTGATGCAAATCTAATCCCAAGTGAAGGAGAGAGAAAGAGAAGATCGAGAAGAAGGAAGTTTGGGTGGGAGCTCTGTAGACTCCACCATGGTCAACAGAAGGCTCAGTAAAGCCGTTGGTGAGTCCTTGAGCTCAAGTTGGCCAACAAAGAAATCCTTTGTCTTCTTAGGCTGATCTGCTTTGTATTTCCACTGCACCTGCTCATTGGCTGGAAGCCATCTGTGAAAGGTGCGTCCTCTGCTCAAACCCTGAGGGGAGTTAAAGTCCAGTAGCTGGAGCCCTCATTTAACTACTTTCCCTGCAGTAGGAAGTTTAGCAGGCACATTCACATGGCTACCGCAACCACTAAGTCAACAGCTCCAAACTTAGCCTTCTTCATGATTTCTGCTTGTAAATTGTGAACTGCCTACTGGAAAGCTCATTCTGAATGACCTGGTGACATTTCAAATTCAGTGATCCAGTGCTTTCTACAATGAATATATTATTCTGTCCTAACTCATACCACCACTCCCCCAAGTACCAATGGCAATATTTGCCTCTTTTCTCCTTTGCCTTCCAGATCCAAATAACCCCAATGAATTTTGTTAGTCCAATTACTATCCTATTTTTTTTCTTTTTGTTCTTTCCGTAGGCTCTCGATGTAACCACCTCTAAGCTACATTATCTGCACTGTTGGCCACTCTGCAGATCCCCTACCTCCCAGCTGCCCTTTCTTTACCTTTTTAACTTTTTTAATGTTTATTTATTTTTGAGAGAGAGAGAGAAAGAGACATGATGGGGGGGAGGGGGAGGGACAGAGAGAGAGGGAGACAGAGGATCTGAAGCGGGCTCTGTGCTAACAGCATCCAGCCTGATGCGGGGCTCAAACTTATGAACCATGAGATCATGACCTGAGCTAAAGTCGGATACTTAATCAACTGAGCCACTCAGGTGCCACCCCCCCGCCCAACCTGTCCTTTCTAATAATACTCTTAAAGTGCTGCTGCCAGATGAATCTTTTGTGAAGGGCAGCCTTCATCGCATAACTAATGCACTTAAAACACAAACAAACACCTTCAATGGCTCCCAATTTCTTATAACACGGACATCTATATCCACAGCCTGTCATTCAGGGGTCTCCACAATCTGGCTCCAATCTAACATTTCAATTTTACCTCCTAACTTTCTTCTTGTACACACTGATTGTAGTCTTCTTCAGTTACAGCAGTACTATAATTATGCTCTGAACTTTCCTACCTTCATGAAATTTCCTCACAGACTTCCTTTTATTTTCACAGTCCATCTTGTCTGTGTTGCTTCCAAACCACCTATCACAGCCCTGCTCAAATGTTATTTCCTCCATGGATCTTTCCCCAAATCCCTTAACTGGAAGTACTCTATTTGCTGACATTTGTTGGTAGATAAAATATACCACCAGTTCATAATAAAATTTGTGTAATGGGAGGTGGTGATGAGTGCTCATTACCAAACATGGTTTAAAATTGGTTTTGAGGGTAAAAATGTATTATTTGCTTTATGTAAATACTGAATACTATCATCCAGCAGGAAGGCATAATTTCTGGGTATGCAGAACTTTTAACCTTCAGCCCTGAAAAATGAAAATCACCCATTTCAGAAGAAGTGTTACAGTGTCATGGAATACTGGCGTGTAGCAGGCAGGCGCACAGCAAATTTACTGACAACTGGAAATCACATGATATAGTAATCCAATGCTATTATAGTATTTCTGTGAGTATTTTAACTAAGTATGAAGCCACAACAGAATAAATGTGGCTGCATTATTGTATAGGTAACTAAAGTATATGTAGGAAACAATATTTCATTAAGAACAAAGTATAAAGCACAATAGCAAACTTGAACAAATTTCAATATTGTGTGTATAACTGAAGCAAGTATTTGTTGAATATCAGTACCTAGAAAAAAAAACAGTAAAGAGAATTAAGTAAATACGTTAACTTACATATGATGTTATAGCAATGCTTTTGTTGCGTTTAGTTATGGTTTGTGTTGGCAATATATTTAAATATGAAATGTTTGGGGGATAAATAAAACACTACATTGGATCAGCCTGTGGTCTGTGGGTTTTAACGTTTTTGCTGAGAAAGATGCCAAAAGGATACAAATGCAAAAACTACAATTTTATTTCACTTCCCTGAACAGTCACAATCCCAAACATCTTGTCGTGTGTGCCTACTTCACGCTATTGTATCTCCCTGGAACTCCACCGGACAACAGGTTCTTTCGAGGAGGCTATATGTTGATTGAACTTTCTATCTCCATAATTATTTGCACATGGATCAATGAAGGACAAGGGATTGACAGAATAGACAATCGAAGCAAATAGAAAGAAAAGTAAAGGCTTATCATATGGACAAGGGAGGAAAGGGAATCGATTGGAGGCTGAGAGAAGGGCATGCGAGAAAGGCATCCAGGTGTGAGAAGTACACCCTGTATATGGAGAAACCATGAGAAAAGAAGCTGAACTGGTCGAAGCCAAATCATAAAAAGCTCACACGTCATGCTAAAGGGTTTGGACTTTATTCTTTAGGCAATGGGAAGTCATTCAAGGAAGTGAAAAGTCAAGGCTTGTGTTTTAAAAATATTATTCTAGCACCGTGGAAGTTGGCTCCGTGGAGGGGTGGGAGTGGAGGTTAGACACGTGGCAGTGAGGCAGAGAGACCAATTAGAAGGAGGCTGTTACAGTGTTTCAGACACGGACATGCTTGGGGTTTGTCTTAAAGCCAAAGCAATAGGAATGAAGCAAAAGGGAGGGATCTGATAAATCAATCTGGAAGCTTTGAGGAACAGGAGCTGGTGATTAAACACAGACAGGCAGTGAGAGAGAGAGAGAGTGTAGGACAACTCTTAGATATTTGAATGGTGGTGCCATCCATGACTCAGGGCTTTAAGAAAGATAACGAATCCTGTTCGGGGATCTGAGAGGTGGGAAAATAATGGGGCTCGCAAAGCAAATAGAAGAACTTTGATTCAAGAGATAGCTGGGGAACCAAGAGAGTTATTTATAATACTGTACTTTCACTGTGCTTTATCTTTTCATAGCTAGGACCATCATTCTTTCCTTCTAATCATTTCTTCAAGCTTTCAGAATCTCTTGATATTCAAACTGTACGTGGAAGGATCACAACGGAATCCTCTATTTTCCCTTATGTATCCTTTTTACATAAGGATAGAAGAGCCTACAGAGCCTTTCCCATCCTCACTACCCCAAGGATAAAATTTAGGAAGAGACCTCTAGGGCAGTAGGTAATTCTAACCGGAAATTATTTTTCAACATACAATAAGAATATCTTGGACATTCCAGAATCCTCAAAGAATAACATTCCCTTGTATGTTTTTGTATCAAATTGTGAATGAGCCTCTTTGGTGAGTAGCAGTATAAAACTTTATAAAATTCAATCTGTAAATTCCTAAATACTAGTCAGAATCCCTGATGACAATATGTTCATAAGCAAAAGATGTCATGTGCCTTTAAAGAAATGAATCCCTACCTTTTTATAGCAGTGTACTATCCTTCAAACCAAATAGAGAGTTGTTTCTAAGGACTATAGGATTCAGTAGCAAAGGTAGTTGGTGTCTGAAAGTTTAAAAAAAAGAAAGACCAAAAAATTTTTTATTTAACTGATATTGAACTGAATCTCCATTCAAAACCAAAAGTGCCTGCTTTAAAAAAATGAAATAAATATGATAAGCTTACAACCAACATAAAACAGCTCACTGTCCTAAATAATTTATCTTATTAAGGAAAAATTTACATCCACAGGGGTGATAAGTAAATTTTTTAACTCAGTAAAGATTTGGGGACATCTCACCCCACTCTTCCCCTTACCAGCACAAACTGGAAAAAGACCTTTGTTCAAAGTTCAAATGTGTTTCTAATGAAAAAGAGCTCTTCTCTTCACAAGGTACCTTCCCGCAGTGCTCACATGTCTGTTGTAACCTTGCTGAAGTCAGCATGTGGCATGCGGACTCTTTCTTCGCCATTAAAGAATAATTTTTAAATGCACTCATTTCAACCATAATACTTGGAATCTTCAAATGGTCAGGATCACTTACAAATTTTAAAACCCAAGGGGCTAAAATGGCTAACAGACAGACACATGAGAACCATTTATTTTTACCAGTGATACGAAACTCCCTCTGGGGCCACACAAATCATCTCAAATACTACCAACTTGGTCCATAACATCTCTTAAAGCACAAAGTGAACAGCCTTAAACAATAGGAGAATCGCTAAATTTCAGACAACACACACTAACCCTGGAATGTGTCTCCAAATCCTGGAACCGGTACTCATATTATCTATGACACATAGGGCCGAATTTAAGCATTTAAATTCTCAACACAGAGATCCTTTTACATACATAGGCAACAAACAACTTGACAGCTGCCAAGTTTTATGATTCAGTCAGGAGACAATTTGTTGAAAGTTTTTCCATGATCTCAATGTCTTCAGACTTTAGAAAGCGAGTGGCTGGAAGTTGAAGAAATAAGTAGTAGAATAACTAAAATATGAAATACTAAAATTCTACTTTTTAAGAACCAGGACAGTAACTTGAATTCTGAAATGTACAGGTAAAAATTATCGGCTTTTATTGGCTTTGTTTTGGTTCCTGAGTGGTTACAGGTGTCTACAGGATACTGACTGTGCTGTTTCAATAGACTGTTGTATGGTATTTGCCACTTGTTCTTCATGGTGAACATTTTTTCTTGCAGATGTTGCTGGTCACTCTGACGATGAAGGAGGAAATCCCGTGTTTCAGAGGCTCACTAGGAAAAAAGTCCCACAAATAGTTAGCATCTTCTATAATCCAGGCACTGGACCGGGGGGTTTTCACTTTTACTTGCTTGAAATGACTCAATTTATGTCGATTCCAAATACGAGTAGCATATTAGTTTTCTACTGCTATGTAACAAATGAAACAAGTTACTACCAATTTCCAGCTTAAAACCAGGCGTTTATTGGTTCACCGTTCTGTAAGTCAGAAGTTTGGTCATGGTGTGACTGAATTTTGTGCTCGGAGTCTTACGGAACTAAAATTAAGGTGTCAGCCAGACTGTGTTCTCCTCTGGACCTCGGGGTCATTTTCCTAGCAGAGTTTGGTTCCTGTGACTATAGAAATGAGGCTTGCATTCTCTTGCTGGCTGTTGGCAGGGAGCTACATTCAGCTCATGGAGACCTCCCGCATTTTTGCCATATGGTGCCCTCCATCCTTAAAGCCAGCAGTGGAGAATCCGTCTTGTGTTGAATTCTCCTCACACTTCAGATCTCTCAAGGAAGGTCCCAGTCCCTTCTACAGACTCACCTGATTGGGTTAGGGTATCTAGGATAATCTCCCTATTTTCAGGTCCACTCATTTGAGATCTTAATTACATCTGCAACATCCCTTCACAACAGCACTTAGGTTAATGTTTGACTGAGTCATTGGGAGAAGAGATGGGGTATCTTGGGGACAATCTTAGAATCCTGCTTATCACTCTCACAAGTATGTAACCAAAGTGTCATCTAGTCTGTATTCTCATCTGGAGGTTTGACTGGGGAAGAATGTACTTCTAAGCTGACTAAGTTTGTTAGAATTCATTTCCTTGTGGTTGTCTGTATGACTGAGGACTTTGGATTTTTGTTGGCTCTTGGCTGGGTGCCACTCACCAGTGTTAGAGGCTACCTATCACTCCCTGGCGTAAGCCTTCTGCATAGGCAATTTGCAACATGACTGTTTGCTTCCTGAAGGCCAGTAGGAGAATACCTTTCTCTGGTCTGCTAACACAGTCTCCTGTGATGTAATCTAATCATGGGAGTGATACTACCTTTCCCATATTCTTTTGGGTTAGGAACAAGTTACAGTTTTTATCCCATACTCAAGGGAAGAGAATTATGAAAGGGTATGACTCACTGACGGTCACATTATGGTATGTCTGCCAGAAAAGTCTGCACTCAGAGTGACTGTGGAAGAAGTTAAAATCAAAGTGGTTTTCAGTTTTTTTCAGTTCAGTGAACACAGCCTGGGGGATGCGGGACAACATTATGTATATTGAGTATACAATAGTTGCCACTAGACTGTCAATCCAAATGGATGAAAAGATGTCCTATCTTCAGATTCCAGATCTTATGTCAAATTGTGTGGGTTTGAATCCCAGCTCTGTCATGGATTAACTGTGCAACTTTACCTTTCTGTGTCTCAGTTTCCTTCTCTGAAAAATGAAGATGGTAAGCACCCCCCTTAAGGGTCGTTATGAAGATGAGGAAGGCACCAATGGAAACTGGTGTACAGTAAGTGTTCAGTAAGCATTAGACATTATTTTACATTCCTTATTTCCATCTTGGTGATCTATGGTACATCTGTCATTCATGAATTTATCTAAATCCAAATTCTTAATCCCATGCATTTTTTGTGATATGAAGATTGTGGTATACCCTGTCCAGTCTCCTCAGCTTGAAGAGCTCCTCCTTACTTCTTTTCAGGGATCTGATGAGGTAGTTCATATTTATTCTCTGTTCATGTGTTATGGTGCTGATTATATGTTAGCAAACATTTTTCATTTCCAAACTATTAATACATCTCTTGAGGAAAGGGAATCTTAATGTAAATTTAATTTAATGTCTTTTAATTATATGTGTTGTGGTTTTTAGTTGACATAGAGTGGTAGACAACAGGTGAAGGCTGATAAAATCTATCTATCTATCTATCTATCTATCTATCTATCTATCTAAATAGTTTGTAGTGGTGGGTGTCAAACAGTGTTTGGGGATCTCTTTGATCACATAGCCAAACATCCTGGAGATTTACACAGTCTGTATGTTGGGGGGAAGCTGACTCAAATTTACTGAATTAAACTGAGTTGCACCAATTCTGTGCTCAGCTCTGCACCAAACTCTAAAGGAACAAAAATGAGATAAGCCTCATTTCCTATTCCTGGGCTTATAGTGTTGCTAAGGAAACAAAGCTCATACATATTAGACAGACATAATGTAAGATTTCATGGCATTTCATTGAAATTAGATAAGTGAGTGTATGGGTATGAGTGATACAGGATCTCAGAGGACGGAGGATGGATCAGGGAGGGCTTCCTACAGAGGCTTGAGATTGGTTTGGATTAAAGGTGGAATTCGGATTATCGAGATGAGAGGTTATCATTGGTCTTATTTCTTCACAGCAGACTTTAGGGTAATGGGGATCAAAATATCCATTTGAAACATGGAAAACAAAACGCCAAAATATGAAGTGACTTGCTCAATGTCATACTGCAAAGTGTTAACGTAGAATCCTGTTGTCTAGCTTTTCTTTTTCATTTGTTTGAGGTAGAAAACCCTACCATTAATTTTTCCAATATTTCACAACTTAAAAAATTGTGAGTAGTCTTACCTGTAATTGCAAATAAACATCAGAGACAACAAAACAGGGCATTAATTTCTCATATAATTAAAAGATGTCATGAAGTACAAAATGCTTCATTTTGTCTTACAGTTATGTAAGTTGAAAAAATGCTTTTGGGTCCACACTTTCTTTAGATTCTCAGAACAAATCTTTGAATAGAAAGCATAGTTTATAGCTAGTTACATTCCATGTAGTAACCTATCGACAAAGTTATATTTCACTGTATCTAATGGGAGAATGTATTTTAAGTGGCTATTTATAAATTGCGTTAAATCATACAGGCAATATTATTAGTTGAGAAAGCTAGTCATTGAATGTTATTATCCAATTGTTTATGACCTTATCGTTTTTCAGAGTCTCTCAGAAACCAATTTTCTTTAGTGAGCTATTGGAGTAAGTAGAAAGATAGAAATTCTTATAAGCTGAAGTCTACTTCTTCCAGCCATAAATTCTTTGTCTAGTAAATACAAGTTCATCTCATGCTCGTAAAGCAGGGCACTGCACTTCTTTTCAGCTAGTTTAGTACATCTTGAATGTGTTTCCTTTGTAACTGAAAAAAAGAATTGTGCTCATAAATTCTCTCTGAACTTCTGAGATATTCATAGTGAGCACTGCCTACAGAGAATCCATTCCAGTAGATAGCCCTGGGATCAATATTGATAGTGACATTGAGTAAATGGGTTAGATCTTCCCTTTTAAACACTCAAGGTTACAAGTAATGCAATCTCAAGGAAACAGATGAGGAAAAATAGGTGTGGGTTTGGGGAATTGAGGCTTATGTCTTACTGCATCAGAAAATAAACTAATTGTCATTTGAAACCTCTATTTTCAAGTCAAACAAGAGAGAGGGTAGGGCCTCCCACATCCACTTTAAAATAGCTAGAACTTGAGGATTGCCAGCATTTTGTTTGTTCATTTATTTTAGGACAGGCTGTGTGCTACCCAAGGACATTGGTTAAGGGGGCAAGTGGGGTTAAATTCAGTTCTCACATGCCTTGCCAATCTATGTGCTGACATGAGACTATATCTGCTTGGAGGAAGGTGACATCCTTCAAGTAGGTGGACCTACTAAAGGCCACCCTACTGGTACTGAAAGCAAATGTATTAATTGTTAATTAATTAACTGGAGAATCTTGAACCACTGTGATGAATGTCTTCACTCTGCTTATTCTGGTTAAAAGTGTGTGTCTTCCTTTCTCTATGTGAAGACCATGTAAAAAAGAACATTTTCAACTTATAAAAGACACCTCTTAACTCTCTTCAACAGAGAAGAGAAAATATTCCAGCTTCACAAAAGCCTATTGTTTGTTAATTCTACCTTTCTGTCATGACACTTAAAAGAAAATATTTAGTTCCAAGATGAATTATAATGTCAATAGTCCCTTACATGAATTCTTATCACTTGCAAAACACTTCTATGGTGTGACTCCCAGACGCAGGTTGTAATTCTATAGTTGACATTTTACCTTAAACTCAGAAAGCTCTCCTTTATCTTCCCTGCCTTTCAAAATTCCCCTTCTCCCATGCTTCAAAGTTCAGGACCTGATCTACCTTTTCCAAGAACCACTTCATTTTTTTTCTCTTCTATGCTAGAATATTCCTCTATCCTATCTGTTCATTTCTATAACATCCAATTGAATTGACACAGTGGTAGAGTCCAGGATGTGGCAAAAGACCTCATAACTCCTGAGCAGAGTGGCTTGGGTGTGGTGGAGGCGGAGCAATAGCCTCAGTAGGAAGAGAGATTTGGAGAGGAGGCAAAGCTGGTGGCAGTAATGGCATAGGGCAATTCCACAAGGTTGAGAGAAGAGGCATTCATCATAAAGAACAGCACCACTTCCATCTTTCCACTCCCAGAAGAACCCACTGCCATTATCATTCCCCTGGGCAACATGGAGACCTCTTGATCCCTTTGATACCACCTGGGAAAAGAAAGTAAATCTGGGTAGCTGGGAGGACAGCTTTCATCTAATGAGTACTCACCCAGAGACTGTGTAGAGCATCTATTTTATAATTCTATTACTCAATACCCCTTGACTGTCCTGCTTGGGCTAATGAAGGGGGAAATATAGCATGCACGACCATCAATATGCCCAGATTGACTTTGTGCAACTCTGCTACTTCCTGATGCTATATCCTCCTTTATTTTACTGTGTATTTACTTCCTTCCCCATCTTCATACTGCATTTTTCTAGCATATTATTTCTTTTCCCTAATATTAGGATTAGTCTTTGAGTATGAGGATAATGAGGTCAAGTAGTCCTTGAAAGTAGAGGAGTAGGTATATGGCTGGGAGCCTAGAAGACCAAAGCACACCAAATTAACCTATCCACTCTCTCTGAAATAGGCAGCTGGGTTTTTTCTGGGGTCTTTGCTCATACTAGTCCATCTCTCTTAATCTATTGTCTCACTCTCGTGACCTACTAAAATTAAACCCATCCTTTAATATTTAGGTCAAATGCTAACTCTTAAAAGTATTTCCTAAAGCATGATTTTTAAAAATGTCCTCTTGGAATACATCCTCCAGATTTCAAGGCAACTTGAGGTGGAATGAAGCATGAAGGCCAAATGGGTGAGAGTCAGCATGCCAGTGTAAGTAGGGTTTTAGAGGTTGGAGCGATACGTAAACCACCTCCAACATGTTAAAGCTAAGAATGTGGAGCAAGTGGGAAAGCCAGTCAGGATCCAAACACTGTCGCCAAAATTCTGGATATAATTAGGGCATTGAAGCCAATGTGAAGAATCAGTGGATGATCTGGGTGTAAACATGGAACAAAGTGTGTTAGATAATTTTTTGAAGTTCACATCTACCTCTAGGTGAATCTTTCTTACTTCCCAGAGAGTTAGTGCTTGTGAGGTAGTTCCAAACTTTCCGGTCCTTAGTTTGTACTTCTCTTGTAATACTTACCATGCTGTACTTTGAAATGCTTAGCTCCCTTACTATCCTGTAAGCTTCTATTTTTAAAAATATTGTTACTTTTTAAATGTTTATTTATTTTTGAGGGGGTGGGGCAGAGAGAGGAAGACAGAATCCAAAGCAGGCTCCACACTTTCTGTGCAAAGCCCAATGTGGGCTTGAACTCATGAACTGTGAGTTGGATGTTCAACTGACTGAGCTGCCCAGTCCTGCCCCTTTCCCCTCCCCCCCCCCCGTCCCCCATTGCCCCTGTAAGCTTCTTGAAGGCAGACACTGTGGTTTACTCTTATTCACCTCACCTGCATTGTCTAGTGTGGTGCCTTTTACATGGGGATGTCAACAAATTACTTCTGAATTGTAGTGTTGAAGCTGAGTTGAATTAGTGAAAACTATTAAGAATTTAATCGTACAAATCTATTGAGATTACAGACTTCTGGGACATCCAGTGGGAAATGTCCAGCAATCAGTTGGAGTTGAAAAACCCAATGTTCAGAGAGAATGGATGAATGAACAGATGCATTTCAGTGATTTCCATATATAAGTGAAAGCCAAGAAATATGTATAGAAATAAAAAAGCGCAACGTTGAGGATTGGATAGAGGAGGATACACATTCATTATTCAACCAATATTTATTCATTATTTAGATGTTCCAAACAGTTAGCTATGCATGATTATACAAATATACGTAAAGGAATAAGAAATAGTCTCTCTAATCAAAGACCTCAGTCCTCCAGTGGTGGCAACAGATTAGTAAGGAGATGGTCATAATATATATTAAGCAGAGAAAGAAAAATTAAGAAAGTAGATGTGACTAGCAATGGCAAGAAATGCTTTAAAATATGAAGACAAAAGGAAGACAATTTTATTTCCCTGTAATGAGATCACTGATCATCTTTAAAAATTCTGTTTCAGAGCAGACATGAGGCAAATCTGCATAATGTTTGTCACACTGGTTATAGGATGACATGGAAAATACATATACATTTTGTAAAGCCTTGCATTATTATTTGGTGCAATACCTGCTAGGAAAATTCACATATCTCCATGTTTCTTTTTCTTCCAATTTCTTCTTTTGCAGCCAAGTGTGATGCTCTGAATAATCTAAACATTCTCTTTGACATTCATTTACCAAGATGGGATTTTAATGGCCATGTTGGTCCAAATCCTAGGGTTCCAGAATCTTATATGAGTAAATTGTTTACAGCAAGAGTGGTGGCAAAAAAGTGTAGTGAGGTTATCTACAAAGTCCAATTTTATTCTCTCTTTATAATAAAATACTTTTAATCTTCAAATACTTAAAAAAATTTTTGGTGTTTATTTATTTTTGAGAGAGACAGAGCACAAGCAGTTGAGGGGCAGAGACAGACAGGGGGATACAGAATCTCAAGAAGGCTCCAGGCTCCAGGCTGTCAGCACAGAGCCCGACCAGGGGCTCAAACTCATGAGATCATGACCCGAGCCAAAGTTGGACGCTTAACTGACGCTACCACCCAGGCGTCCCTCATCTTCAATATACTTTTAGACATCTAGAGATTATTCACTAAGACCATGTCAAGATAGTCACCATATTTAAAGATTTGGATTGAATATTGGTGATCCATTTTCCTCACTGAAGTTTTTTTCCAGTGTCCATGTGCCACTGCTGTTAGCTTACAGTTTTACATTATTTGAAATGAAAAGGAAGTTCTTTTCAGCTGAAACAAATTCTACAACAACTCACCAGGAAAAAAAATTGCCTTTCCCATAAATTACCAAGTATTTAAAAAGGTGTGGAACCCACATGCAAAAATGATTGCAACATATTGAGGAAACTACAATGAACCAGTTATAGAGCCTTACCGCTGGCCATGTATTACAGAAAGATTATGCCTCGGTGTGGATGTGAAAGTACGTAACACAGAAGCCGGTACACAACGCACGCCCTGCAAATGTTAGTTCAAGTCTAAGCTGTTTTATGCTCTAGTATATAAGTGAATAAAAGATTCAGTTTAGAAGTAGCATTAGTCAATGGTTATTCATTTTATCGGCAAATCAATTCCAAACACAAGTGAGAGGATTATCCCTGAGGCCTTAATGGAAATAGCCTCAGAAGAATCTGAGACCAAATGCCTTCTTGGGTGAAGGGGAAAATGATGTTGTTTATTTTTCCAAAGCGTCTTGGTCTGGATTCTAGTCAGGGTACACCGAAAAATTAACGGTGAGAGGTCTGTTTTTCATGCCTTCATATATGTTTATCTCACACTTTCCTTATCCATTCATCTATCAATAAATAGTCTGCTTCCATAGTTGGCTATTTTAAATAATGCTGCAATAAACATAGGAATGCATATATTCCTTCAAATTAGTGTCTTTGTATTCTTTGGGTAAATACCCAGTAGTGCATTAACTGGATATTAAGGTAGTTCTATTTTTAACTTTCCATACTGTCTTCCACAGTGGCTGCACCAGTGTGCATTCCTCCCAACAGTGCATGAGTCCTTTTTCTCCACATTCTCACCAACACTTGTTTCTTGAGGTTTGGTTTTAGCCATTCTGATAGGAGTGAAGTGATATGTCGTTATGATTTGGTTTGCATTTTCTTGATGATGAATAATGTTGAACATCTTTTCATGGTCTGTTGGCCATTTGGATGTCTTCTTTTGAGAAATGTCTGTTCATGTCTTCTGCCCATTTTTTAATTGGATTGTTTGATTTTTGGGTGTTGAGTTTTCTAAGCTCTTTATATATTTTATGTGGCTTTATTTTCTTAGAGAGAGAGAGAGCACGAGTGGGGTGGAGGAGGGTCAGAGGGAGAGGAAAAGAGAGAATCTTAAGCAGGCTCCACACCCAGGCTCCATCTCCAGACTCTGGGATCATGACCTGAGCCAAAATCAAGAGTCAGATGCTTAACTGACTGAGCTATCCAGGTGCCCCAATTCTTCGTTTATCTTGGATACTAACGCTTTATTAGATATGTCATTTGCAAATCTTCTCTCATTCAGCAGGTCGTCTTTTAATTTTGTTGGTTGTTCCTTTTGCTTTGCAGAAACTTTTTATTTTGATGTAGTCCCAATGGTTTATTTTTGCTTTTATTTCCCTTGCCTCTGGAGACATATCTAGAAAAATATTGCTACAGCTAATGTCAGAGAAATTACTGCCTGTCCTCTCTTCAAGGATTTTTATGATTTCAGGTGTCACATTGAGGTCCTTAAACTATTTTGAGTTTATTTTTATGTATGGTGTAAGAAAGTGGTCCAGTTTCATTCTTTTGTATGTAGCTGTCCAGTTTTCCCAACACGATTTGTTAAAGCGACTGTATTTTTCCGTTGCATATTTTTGCCTCCTTTATTAAAAATTAATTGACCATGTAATTGTGGGTTTATTTTTAGGCTTTCAATTCAGTTCCATTGTTTTATGTGTCTGTTTTTGTGCCAGAACCATATTGTTTTGATTACTACGTCTTTGTAAAATAACTTGAAGTCTGGAATTGTGATACTCCAGTTTTGTTTTTCTTTTTCAAGATTGCTTTGGCTATTTTGGGTTTTTTATGGCTCCATACGAATTTTAGGATTGTATGTTCTAGTTTTGTGAAAAATGCTCTTGGCTACTTTGATAAGGATTGCTTAAATCTGTAGACTGCTTTGGGTAGTATAGACATTTTAACAATGTTTGCTCTTCCAATCCACGAGCATGGAATGTCTTGCTATTTCTTTGTGTCATATTCAATTTTTTTAGTCAAAGTTTTATAGCTTTCAGAATACAGGTCTTTAGCTTCCTTGTTACGTTTATTCCTAAGTATTTTATTATTTTTGGTGCAATTGTAAATAGAATTGTTTTCTTAATTTCTCTTTCTGCTGCTTAATTATTAGCATATAGAAATTATTAGCAGCATTTCTTTTTTTTTAATTTTTTTTTTAAATTTATTTCTGAGAGAGAGAGAGACAGTGTGAGCAGGGGAGGGTCAGAGAGAGAGGGAGACACAGAATCTGAAACAGGCTTCAGGCTCTGAGCCGGCAGTCGGCACAGAGCCCAACGTGGGGCTCCAACCCACAAACCGTGAGATCATGACCTGAGCCGAAGCTGGACGCTTAACCAACTGAGCCACCCAGGTGCCCCTATTAGCAGCATTTCTTAATGGAAGTCCCACTAACTCCATTTTATTTGAATTTGTGAGCATTAAACGCCTAGCATGATCTTTTAACAAGGCACAAATAATATTCCATGTGATTTCACAAGCATATATTGACTAATTTATGATCATAAATGAGGCTAATAGTGAGATAAAACAAATTCAAATCTTTATTAACTAAGGGACTCATTTAACACATGGAATGACCCGTCTTTGGTGGATATTATTCTCGATGCTGGGAATAGAGCTATGAGGAACTGCAAGGGATCTGGAATTTTATTCTACTTAAGAATAATAAGAGATAAGCTAGCTTTTCTCTGTGCTATGATGCTGGCAGAAGACAGAGACTCTTGATTCAGAGTCACAGGACTTTCTTACTCACAGTACAGCGGGAAGCATGAGCTCTTCATGTTTGCTCCTTTCAAATTCTCACTACCCCCAAAGGCCACAGGATGACACCCAGAGAAATCCATGGGTGCGTACACACCAGTTGGATTACATTACAGGGGAAGAACATTGTGCTTGGAGTATTTATCAATTTCGGAATGAATGGTAACAAGCCTGTTTTTTGCCTGCGAAGAAGTTACTTTTTCCCTTCAAAGTTGCTTACTACAAATGTCAAATGGCCCAGTCCCCAGACTGAGGATCTTGTGTTCTTGTCATAGCTAGCAAGACTGTGCAGGGACTCTTAGGGCCCATTAGCAGATCGTCTCGCCCAACAAAAGCCCTATAGATCTTTGCCCTTACGGTGCTTACATTTTGAAGTCAAGATTCTCACTAGTTTAAGGGCTTTCATCTTAGGCTGTTCTTTTTTTTTTTTTTAATATTTTATTGTCAAATTTGTTTCCACATAACACTCAGTGCTCATCCCCACAAGTGTCCTCCTCCATGCCCCTCCCCCCTCCCCCCACATCCATCAGTCCTCAGTTTTTGTCAGCATTCAAGAGTCTCTCATGGTTTGCTTCTTAGGCTGTTCTACTCCTTCTGAACTACTGTCCACATTTCCTTGAAGCTTACACTCGTCTCTTCCTCATTTTTAGGTTTTACATGCCCTGTCTCTCCACTTTCTGTTGTTATTTACATCTTGAGTCTCATGGATTTGTCAATTTTGCCTATATCCCGGGAGCCACACTGCTGTCATAAAGACTGGACTGAATTCCTCAAGCAATTCCCAGGCAATTTTTCAAAGCCTCACTACTCATTCCAATTCTCTCTCTTATCTCTCTTGCCTAAAGCAATTGTCCACTTGGCCTGAAGACGCAGGTCAGTCAGAGTTTTCCCCAGGCCATTATTTAACCTGGGTCACCCTGAACTGGACTTTATGACTGTGGGCCTCTGTATCTGGACCATCTGGCATCTGTTACCTACTTGTGGTAGGAGAGTGCTCCCTGTTCTCTGTCCCCTTATTTCTTCCCATCCTCAGCTCCGATTCTTCATATCATGATTGTGCGCCAGAAGTCTTGTTTTGAGTCATGACCAGTATCAGAAAGAAGGGGTTGTTTGTCTTATCACAGCTCTCCTCTGAAGAATCTGAAGCGCCTAAGCCTACTTTGACAAAGAACCATAAGTGCATCTTTGCTCTCCCAAGACGGAGCCAGTGTTATGAGCTGGCAGTAACAGTGCTGAGGAGTAGAAAAGAAATGTGGGTTCTTCGAAGAAAGGGGGATTTGACAATGCCCGTAGAGGGTTTATTCTGTATCCTCGAATAAGATGATGTGATATAAAAGTAAAGGAATATTTTGCACTATCCTATAAAATCTCGGTACGTTTATTCCGGCAAAGCACTTCCTCTGAATGCTCTTCCACATAGTTTTGGGCACAGCAGTCCTGTAACCCATCAGTACACCATGGTCCTGGTGGTGACGAATACTGTTAGGGAGAAAAGAGAAGTGTAAGAGATTGTGGCTGTGTGGGCAGGCCCGAGTTGCATATTTAAATCAACAATAGTTAATGTATGTGTATGATTGTGTATGTGAATGAGACTGTACGTGACTCTTCATTTAAAGGAGGTTGTGTATTGTAGGTATATCTATGGACACACACTTATGTAGGAGTGAACTAACTAGCTCAGAGTATGTTAGGTCCAAGATATCATCATGGTTTTAGAAAACTGAAGTTGTTGTCTCATTACCAGTTTCATTATGTCATATTGAAATACCTGTTCTGGGGGCATCCAGGAGGGCTCAGTCAGTTAAGCATCAGACTCTTGATTTCGGCTCAGGTCATGATCTCACAGTTTTGTGAATTCTGACTCTGCAGAGCCTGCTTGGGATTTTCTCTCTCTGTCTCTCTGTCTCTGTTTCTGTCTGTCTCTCTCTGCCCCTCCTCAGCTTGCAGTCTCTCTCTGTCTGTCTCAAAACAAATGAACTTAAAAAAAAAGAAAAAGAAATACATGTTCTGTTTGGGAAAGGAAAAAATGTTGTATAAGCAAGGGAATTTGTATGAAAAAGCTATAGAATGGTTGAAAGAGACTTAAAATCTGTGACTAAATGACAGAAGAAATGACATTTCAAATACAATGTCCTTGTCAGGGTATATTAGAGAAAATTTATGTCCTGGACAAGCCAAAGAAGGAGGCATTTGGATGCCATTTACAGCTGGTACAAAACGTATGTGGAAATGAATTTAAGTGTGAGAAAAAAAGAGAACAGGCTAGAGAGAGAGAACACCAGTACAAAAAAAAAGAAATAAAATGTTTAGCCATATGTAATGATTTTAAATATCATCACGTTGGATTCTCAGTGATGGATCTGTGCTGACATGATGTCCAGGATTTCCAAGCAAGTGTTCTATTCACTTTGGATCAAAATCATTATTCCAGATTGGAGTCAAGAGCTTACCTCTGTCACGGCAGCTGAGCTGTGAACACAGTGGAGTACAGGAGTGTAAGCTGGTCAGAGAAGTCCTTCTGGTTTCTGAATAAAATGGAAAAGCTATGCAGCCCCCATGAATGTGATGCTCTAATCAGAATTGCAAATATTGGCTTAATAGTTTCAACACAGAATTTTAAGCAAAGTACCTGAGTTAACTAAATTAAGGAAATTAAAAATGTTTCATAAAGTTGTAGGATGGGCATACATTTAAAAAAAATATATTAGCTTCCGCAGGTGCCTAAATTCTTAAGAAATTGCCCTTCTTGGGGCACGTGGGTGGCTCAGTCAGTTAAGCGTTCGACTTGTGCTCAGGTCATGATCTCACAGTTCATGGGTTTGAGCCCCGCATCGGGCTCTGTGCTGACAGCTAGCTCAGAGCCTGGAGCCTGTTTCAGATTCAGTGTCTCCCTCTCTCTCTGACCCTCCCCTGCTTATGCTCTCTCTCTCTCTCTCTCTCTCCCTTTCTCTCAGAAATAAATTTTAAAAAAAGAAAAAAAGAAATTGCTCTTCTTTTCTGAAAAGGAGCCACCTCTTGGATTCATTCAAGCCACTGCCTCGCCTGCTGGCTACAACTGACTGCTCCGGGCTATGGCTGTGATGATAGTTTGCAATGGAGTCGACTTTGGACCACTGGTGAGAACTCCTTCCCTGAAACTGGAGAAATTCAAGAGGGATCAGAGGACTATGAGTCACGTTTGGCGTATACCAAAAGGTGCTGCCAAAAGAGGGGGCTTTGGAGCCAAGAAATGAAGATTAAGTGAGAGTCCAGCACTGGGGATTATTTGAATAACATACATGGAGCTCAAGTAAGCTGTTGATATATACTTGATTGATTAACTCATTGATTAAATCTTCTCTAAGTATTTCCTATCCCTCATGAATTGTGAAGACTAAAACTGGATTTGGCATGTTGATGTCATTATCATGTATGTATTCCAACACTGAGCAAACAATCAAGTAACTTTTGTTGGTAAAACATAAAACTTTTTCTAGGTGGTGAGAATAAAAAGAAATACCAGAAATGACCCTATTAAGGGCTTATGCCTTGGGAGACAAGACATAGCCATAAAAAGAGAAATAATAATGCAAGATAGCACCAAATTAGTTCTGAACATATTTGTTTCCTCACTCTCCAGAAACTTCAGAGGCAAATTTTACCCCTTGGGACTAGTTTCTCTTTTCCTTTATCCCTCTTCAATCATCCTTTTACCATCATCCTCAACGCTAAGGAGTTGGAAATTTTAGATCATTTATAAGATCTCAGCATCACTTAATTTGAGAAACACAGCAAACTCAGTAGTTGAAGAGAAAGAGCAAACGCGGCAGTGACTGTTGGGGGTGGTAGGTGCTGGGCTTCTTACAGAAGGAGTGGGGCTCAGATAACTAGATACATGTGGAATGGACATCGCAGGATGGGGGCAGAGCCTGAGCAGCCCATATTTGAGGAATGAATGAGCAGACATATTTTGCTGACATAGGTAGGGTAAGGTACTCTGGGAAAGAAAAGAAAATGTTGGAGAGATATGGGGCAGTAAAAGATTGTGATAGATCTTTAATAAAGACTTATTTAACCTATAAGCAATGAAAATTTAAAGCAAGTTGCTGCATATGTGTGTAATGTATTCAAAACAGGTATTAAGAATTCTGAATTGAGGCTCCTGGGTGGCTCAGTGTGTTAAGTGTCCGACTTTAGCTCAGGTCATGATCTTGCAGCTACTGAGTTTTAGCCCCGCGTTGGGCTCTGTACTGACAGCTCAGAGCCTCGAACCTGCTTCAGATTCTGTGTCTCCCACTCTTTCTGACCCTCTCCTGCTCATACTCTGTCTCTGTCTCTCAAAAATGAATAAACATTAAAAAATGTTTCAAAGAATTCTGAAGTGATATATATAGAGTGGGTTAAATATGGAAGGAGCTAAGAGGTGGACAGATTACACAGTGGCCTTAACAAGAGCTAGAAATGAATTAGATAATCATCTTATTCAACTTCCTCCTTTTCTGATAATGTGAGTGAGTATGTGAGTGAGTGAGTGAGTGTGTGTGTGTGTGTGTGTGTGTGTGTGTGTGTGTGTTAGAGTGGAGGATGAGAAAGCTTGGCACAGAGATTTTCTCAGATCACAAGCTAATCAATAGCAGAAACAGACTGGAACTCAGGTATCCTCACTCACAATAGTGTACTATTTATGATTAGGAATCTGTTGTAAGACGTGGAGCTAAAAAATGAAGGCTAAACTACCATTTGAAACTGGGATGAAACAGACACTTGAGATGAAGTACAAAGTAAGAACCAATGAAGGCATGATTGGTGATTGGATAGTGTATTCATTTGCTACTGTTTCTCTAACAATTATGATAAACTTGATGGTATAGACAACACAAATATATTGTCTTACCATTCTGAAAGGTCAGAGGTCCTAAATGGGTTCTACTGGGCTAAAATCAAGGTGTTGACAGGGCTGCATTCCTTCTGGAGGCTCTAAGGGAAGATCTGTTTCCTTGTCTTTTCTAGCTTCTAGAGGTCACCTGCCTCTCTTGGCTTGTGGCTCATTTCCGTCTTCCAAGTCAGTGACCTGTCAAGTATTTTGAAGCCATGTCACTCTACAATTGACTCTTCCATCTCCCTCAACACTTATAAGACCCTTGTGATTAAGGTTGGGCTCATCCATACAAACAGGATAATTTCCTTACTTTAAGGTTGGCTGATTAACAACCTTAATTCCACTTATAACCTTAACTCTCCCTGGCTATGTACCATAACATAGTCACAGGTTCCAAGGATTCGGACATGGAAATCTCTTTGGAGGAAGGGGGTGTCGTTATTCTGCCTACTATGTGTAGATTAGATGGACGTAAGATAAATCAAGGACAACTCCAAGACTTTGAACCTGGAAAAAATGTTAAGAAAATGATACCTATGTCGGAAATAAGGCAGTTGAGGGGGAACCTGATATGTGGACAAATCATCGTGAGAAATGTTGAGTTTTAATTAATGTAAGATGCAAATGAAATTTCCCAACAGGCTTTATTGAGAATTTTTATCAGTATTAGAAAAGTTGCTATTTGACTACTGCCAACTATTACTATGGTAAGACCTTTTCCATGTTCTTAATTTTTCTATTTGTATATTTCAGTGTATTCAATCATTTTTGCAGTAACACTTCAATATCAAGTATATATGGATGTTTGAGATGCACCATAAAAACTCATATTATTATTAGCATGTCTTACTCTTCCAGAATTTAGTTATTTTGCCTTTGAAATAATTTTCTGATGCACAGTTTTATATTCTATGTAAAAAAAAAAAACTAAAAACAAGGCTCTAATGTATTTCTTAAAGACCCAGTGTTTTAATGGAGTTCTACACAAGTTCAGATGAAAATCCTTCTCCAGAGTAGATACAATATTCAAAGTCCAGAGCAGTTGGCCATGAGTCAAAACATTTCTGGTTGCACATATCACTAACAGGTACCATTGTGAATTATTCCAAACAACAATGCCAACATCTTATCATTTTGAGACATTTATCTCCCCAAATATTTTGCTTTATAAGTTTGCGTGATTGGTCAAAGCAATGCTAGTAGGGTAAAAGAACAAATAGTAAGACAGCAAGATTTGCATGGTACAGTAATCAAAATGGCCTTATATTGACATGAAAAAAGACAAATACACCAAGGGGAAAAATCAGTAATCCAGAAACAGACAAAAATCTATATAGGGAATTTAGTGTATAAAAGTTCTTAATCAGGAAAGAAGAAAAGGGTTCTAAGATAAGTGGCCTTTAAAGGAAGAGACAAAAGTATCTCTCTACTTCACACAATACAAAAGACAAATTTCAGGTGCTTAAGATTCATATGTGTCAAGTGAAATCTTTAAATATTAAAAAATAAATAGCATAATATATTCATGTCCCTAAAAGCACCAGCCATAAGGAAATAGATTGTTAAATTTAATGACATAAAAATTTAAGAACTGCATTGACAAAGACATTATTTAAAAACTTAAAATGCAAACCAAAATTGGGAAAAATTTTTGACATAGTCTGACTAATAGAGAATTATAATCCAGAATACATGAAGCGTCCCTGCAAATCGGTAAGAAAAAGATAAATAATCCTGTAAGAAAATATTCAATGGATAGGGCAAATTTAGAAACAACATCCAAAAGGTAATAAACAGAAAGATGTTCAATCACACCCAAATTCAAGAAAAAATAATTTAAATACAATGAGACATTATTTTACCACCGTCACACTAGCAAAAACTTGAAATGATTGATAATACCGAGTGATGGCTGGAGGGAAGGAATTAGTATTCTCAAATTCTGTCAGCAAGGATGGAAATTGGTACAAATGCTTTGAAAATTAACCTCGACTTTATTTAAAGTGATCATAACACTTAACCCAGAAACTGTCAACAGCAAATATATATTTCTAGATAAACATTTGTAAACATGCCCAGTACTTCATTTCTTTTTATGGCCAAATAATATTCCACTGCTTGGGCATACCATATTTTGTGTATTCGTTCATCTGTTGATGGACAGTTGCATTGTTTCCACTTTTTGACCACTGTGAGTAATACGGCCACGAACATTTGTGGGCAAGTTCTTATGTGGACATGTATTCACATGACCTAGGAATGGAATGACTAGGTTGTATGCTAACTCTATATGCAACATTCTGAGGACCTGCCAAATTGTTTTCCAGAGCAACTGTGTCATGGCACCTTCCCATGAGCAGGGTGTGAGGATCCTTCACATCCTCGCCAACATTTGCTATTGTCTTTATTTTTAATTACAGCCATTTTACTGAGTTTTTATTTTTAATTACTTTATTTTTAATTACAGCCATCCCCTGATGGCTGATGATACTGAGCATCTTTCCATGTGTTTATTATTTCTCTGCCTTTTGAATGTATGAAAATTTTTAACTCAAAAATTTTTAAGTACTCCTTGCAAATTAAATCTTGATATGGAGGCTGATGCCATATGAAGCTTGTTAACACTGAATTGGGTGAGTGTTGAAAAACAGAAGAATGCTTTAAATATTTTTTCAAATACATATTTGGGACAAAATGGTACAGAACATAAAGCAAGAGCAATGGCCAATCAGCGGTAGAGAGAAAAGCTGTTAGTGGAATGTTAATGTAATTATATAAAAATGTAAAGCCCTCATTTCACAATTAGAATAAAGGGGCATATAAGGATTCAACATGATTTATGAGTCATTATCTGGATCCATTTTGATGCAATAAAATACTAACAAAATAGAATTGGAACACAGTGAGAGGCTAGTGGGTGCTCTCCCTTGATGATTTAAAATACATCATAAAATCTGGTACAGAAACTTCTAGTAAAAGAGCCTGTTTGGTAAGAATACATTACGTTAAAAAGCAAATGTTGATCTCTGTTACTGACTGTTGTAATTCAAGTTCATTTAAAAGTTTGATGAGATTTAATGATTAGGTCAAGGGTCAGAGCAATACATTCTTCTACTCCTTTAATAGAATAAGAGTGACAGAAAATGACATGATGGTGAAAGACTTTAAAAAGAGCTGGGAGGGGAGCCTGGGTAGCTCAGTCTGTTAAGCATCCAGCTCTTGGTTTTGGTTCAGGTGATCATGTTATGCTCCCTGAGTTCGAGCCCACACGGGGCTCTATGCTGACAGCTCAGAGCCTGAAGCCTGCTTCGGATTCTACGTCTCTCTCTCTCTCTCTCTATGTGCCTCTCCCTTGGTCACTCACGCTGTCTCTCAGTCTCTCTCTCTCTCTCAAAAATAAATAAACATTAAAAAAAAAAGAGCTGTGAAATCATAGTGTGGATTGGGAGAATTAATCATATCTTTGTCTCCTGAGGTACTCTCATTCATTTCAAATACTGAAACTTGTCTAAGAGGAAAGTACATCTTTATTCTTATTGTTGTTATTGTTGTGATTATTATTATTATTATTATTCATAGTGAGAAAAGAGTATTAGAAAGTGTTCATTGTGAGAAAATCTACTTAGTGAGCACATAAAATGATAGACCTCCTTTAGAAGCCATCGTGGAAGCAATAAGTAATATATCCATATTATAAACATTTGGGTATGTGCTAAGTATCATCAATTTAATTCATATAATATGTGAAAAAAAGCAGTCATAGCTTCCATGAATAACTAATAAGGAAAAGAAAATATTGTCAACTTTTCCTCCTTAAGTCCTTTTCTGCCCTTCTCACTAATTCAATCTTGGTCAAACTTATTTGCAAATTAAAGGAAGAGGCAGCCTCCAACCTACATGATTTTCAAAGAAGAAAGGGCACATGCAAATCTCCGAGGGTTAGAGCAGGGACTATACATGACTGAGAGGGTTACTGGCCATTCATTCACTCACAGAATATTACTGAATCCTATCTACATAGGATCCTTCCAGGAGCACGTGGTATCAAAAGGAAGCAGATAAGTAAACATCCTAACAAGGAAGGCAGGGTGGTAAAGAGTAAAGTAAACATCTCTGCAGGGTTTTGAGAGGGAATAGTGTAAACAAGGTACCTAAATGGAATTCTAGTCATGAAAGCTTTCTTAGAAAAGGCAATTCTTGAGCTTTGTGCCAAAGAGTGGATTTCAGAGACACAACCAGTGAAGGGTTCCCGGAAGTGAATTACGCACAACAGGATCACGTGTCCGCAGGCAAGAGGGAGAACAGCACATTTGGAGAAATGCTCATAATTCAGTATATTTGAGCTTGCAGCCTGGCTTGGTGGAGAAGGCTAGGGGGATAAGACTTTAGCAATAAGGCTGTTCGTGAATTGCCTTGTTTGTGCCATGCTAAGAAATTTGAGCTTCCTTCTGAAGACAGCAAGGAGGCACTAAAGGTCTTAAAGCTGGGCGTTAATGTGATTAATGAGATTTAAAGGTCTGGACCTTAACAGCTTAGGGCTAAAAATAAGATCATAGTTACTTTCAGTAATCAAGTTACATTGATCGTAATGACAAACATTTATAAACTATTGGCCTGTGTGGCAGCCGCTATTCTTGGTACACACAGCCATTTACTCGTACGTTTAGCCCAGCCTTTTCTAGTTTCTATCCACAGGGAAGCTCCCATTGCCACCCTCATGAAATATCTGCCTTGTTGGGCACAGCTGCCTTCTGTTTGCTGCTTTTGCAACTCTAAGGATTATGTACGACTTCTGTACAAATCCCTATTCTTGTCCCATCCTCTAATCAGGCAGACGCCTTGACTAAATCTATGTGCCAGGGTCAGCTCATCAATGGCCACTAAAATCATTTCATATATCTTTTTTTTTTTATCCTGAAAGNCGAAGCGAGCACTCATTTCATATATCTCTATTGGGAGGCAAAAATCTGCTTTCTAGTGTGAGAAATAGGAAACTTCTCCTATTTCAAGCCATCACCTGCTGTCTGATTCTTTAGTTATGCACATGGGATTTTACTTAGTGGATAGATGATTGACATGGCAAACATATATCCCCTTTAGGGAGAACACCATTCACAACTGTTGCTCTCATGATCTTAGATCATGATCACAACATGTAATCTAATCCAACTACTATAATTAAAAGGAAGTTTGGTTCTGATGTGATTCCCAATTTCTCCCTACTGTGGGACTAGAGAAACATGGTCAAACATGGGTAAAGAACTCTCTGTTTTGGGGCACCTGGGTGGCTCAGTCGATTAGGCATCTGACTTTGTCTCAGGTCATGGGTTTCGTCTTGTGGTTCGTGGGTTTGAGCCCTATGTCGGGCTCTGTGATGGAGCCTGGAGCTTGCTTTGGATTCTCTGTCTTCTCTCTCTCTGCCCCTCCCATGCTCACGCCCTGTCTCTCTCAAAAATAAACATTAAAAAAAAGTTTGAAAAAAGAATTCTCTGTTTTAGCATAGTTAAGATATGAGCTTCGCTTTCAAGTCAGATTTTAAGGCATGGCTCCATTACTACACTATGTGACTTTGATAATTTAAGTTTCTTCGCCTCTCCAAGACAAAGGTTTTCAGGCATAAATAGTAATATCTATATCCAAACCAAGATGGTTGTGAGGACAAAATAAGATATGTAAAGTTCTAGAACAGTGTCTGGCATGTAATAAGAAATAAATAGTAGAGATTATTATTTTGATTTATAATTTTTTATGATTTTTCATTTCCTAACAATTGTATTTCACATTGCTCTGCATTATCATCTTCCTAATATCAAAGTGTTTATACCACAGTAAACAATTTTCAGTCCTTTCTGCCTCTACAATTGTTTGGAATATCAATTATTTTCATTTGCTTTTTTCTAATCATGTATGCTTCTAAATTCTGGCTTTGTTGCATAGAACAGTATCTGACACTACTTGTTAAAACCTGACAGACTGAATTTTTTCATTGTGACTAGATTTCAAAGCATTACTTCTGCTGGATATCTGATTTTTATGCCTTTCCTCTCTTAAAGTAGAATGTAGTTCTTACTCACTCAACATAATTTCAGAAATTAGTAAGCATTCCACATTTAGCGCAGTTTATATTTACCTTTCCCATGCACACTACACAGCTTAATAGATTTTGTGGAGGTCCTGCAACTAGATGCTCTTGGTAACACGCATGGTGCCTACTCTTAAAAGAACTCATGCTTTTCTGCAGAAGATAGACATGCGAAAGATGATTGAAATACAATCTTGTAAGTGTAATAATAGAAGTTACGTGTGGTTTTGGCAAAATTGCTAACACAATGCATTTAGTAATCAACCACCTGTAGCAGAAGAAGCAGGTAAGGGAAAGCTTCAAAGATAAGGCCATGTTTACACTACATCTTAGCAAACAGAGTCACTCCCTATACCTATGAAGAGAGGGAAGGCATTTTACTTAGGAGGTGTGTGTGTGTGTGTGTGTGCGCGCGCCTGTGCGTGCACACATGCACATGAAGTGGTGCACAGAAAGGCATGGAGGCATGAAACAACATGATGGCTCTTTTAAGAAGTGAAATAATTTGGAAAATCAGTGGAGGAAGTAGATAATAGAGAAGACAAGGGCTATAGCATGGAGGATTTATTGTATTTGACGATAGAGACTGGACTCTACTCTGTAAACCAGGAATGAAGATATTTGAAGTATGATAGTCACATGATCTTATTTGTATTTTGGGGACAGTCTGGCAGCAGTTTGTAGGATGATAGGAGTAGAAGTGGAAGTAGTTGGACCTATGAGGAGACCTTTGTAATGACCTAGGAAAGAAATGAGGGCCTGAAATATGTTAGTACTCATGATGATGATGTGGCAAATTGAGGGTGTTTTAAGAAGGAATTAACCTAAGAACCTATTGAGCTAATAGGTGTGGGTGAAGGGGAGAAACTCAATTATTTAGGGAGAAGGGTGATGATTCTAATTTGGGGCCTGTGCTGAGATTCCTGTGAGATGTATAGATAGAAATGTTGGCTTATAGGTATGGAATTCAGTGGAGAAGTTTGGGCGAGACGTATAAATGTTGGGAGCTGTGATCAGGAAATGTAGAATTGTAGCGGAAGAGGACCAGGAGCAGCAACCTACAGATACCAACACTCTTTGGGGAGAAAAAGACACAGGACCATCGGAGACTGAGAAGAAGCCAGAGAGCCTGGAGTGGGGGGAGCACTGTCATCAAAATGTTCAAAGAGGAAGTGGTCCTCTGAATAATAGTACTAGAAACTCTGAATAGCTTATCCTTGGAAGGAAAGACACTACCAGTGCAAATACCTACTCACTTTTTTAGTCTCTCATTTTATTGCTTTGACTGCTCATGCCTAACCTTGCACAGTGTTGTTGAACAATAACTGACAAACAATATTAATGATGCCTGTAAAACTGGAGAACATAGAGTTTTTCACAAATTAAAAAAAAAAGCATTTTCTTCAGCAGCAAAATAATAAGCAGAAGAAAAACCTGTAAGATTTGTCATTTACTGTATGATGAAATCTTTCAATTTCTATAAAATCCACTCTATCATCCTTGTAAAAAGTTAATTGAAAGCTACTTCAGTGTGCCCTATTTTGAGTTAATACTATTCTCTCATTATAGAATAATAATTTTGATTTGTTTATCATCAGAAGTTATCTGCTGTGTTCCACACAACTCAATATAGAAAAATTTCCCATTCTGGTTCACTTTCTTATAACTACATATCAAAATACAATTTTAGAGGGACACCTGTGTGGCTTAGTCAATTAAGCATCTGACTCTTGATTTTGGCTCAGGTCATGATCTCATGGTTGTGAGATTGAGTTCTGTACAATCTCAAGGTTGTGCGATTGAGCCCTGCATTGGGCTCCCTACCAGGCAGGCTCCATGCCTCTCCCTCTCCCTCTGCTCCTCCCCCACTCACATGCATGTGCACACACATGCTCTCCCTCTCTCCCTCTCAAAAAATACAATTTTAGAATACTTAACAGATTATATAACTAGGATTTTGCTTTTTAAGAGAAGAAATACCTTACCCAATTAAGAATGGTTTAAGAATTTAAGAATGGTTTAAAGAAGTATAAGCAAGGAACATTTTTTTTAAGTCAGAATTACCAATATTGCTTCATGGTGAAAATTTGACCAATTTCCTGCGTAGAAAAGCTTTGGTGGGATGTTAAAGTTGAGTCCTGACTTTGTTGCTAAAATTTTTTGTAATCTTGACAAAAATTAATTCACATAGCTAAGCTTTGGTTTTGTTGTCTAAAAAGCATGAAAAAAATAACTTTCCTAGTATATGTTTTAAGGGTAAAGGTGATACCACAAAATAAAGACTTAGAGAAAAAATTGGGGTTCTGTAAGTAGAAATTGTTATTAATCTCAGTTCCAAATGAGCAAATGTTTCCAAATACTTGAAAAAGAAAACAATCAAGTTATGACTCTCTAATTTAAGTAGAAATCCAAAATAGCTATCTAAAATAATGCATAGCATTAGTATAATTTGTAAAATAAAAGTACACAATTTAATTTTGGATAACAGAAAATATTGATGCTTCCAGTTAAAGCATAGAGACTATTTTTAATGCCAAAAATTATGGCAGTTTCTGTCCTTAAACTCTGCTATATTTTCATTGTGGGTTTTATTTACAAAATTGGTAATCTTCAGGGTTTGGTTGTACTATACTATAAAGAATAGGGAATTTCCATAGGAACGAACCTTAAAAATTGAACCAAAGTCTCCTTCTAACCTATAGAGATTACAAGATTTTAAAAAAAAGATTATTTTTCTTTTCTTTCCTTTTTTGGGGAGGAGCACTCCTCTCATCAAAAGGGAGAGTTTGTATTCACTTGCTTTAAGTCTGGGTAGGGTTTGTGTGACTAATAGAATACATCAGAAGTTATAATGTGATAGTTTCTGAGCCTAAGCCTTAATATACTGATAGTTTCAACTTCCGTGTGAAATATTAGCTTCTGGAATCCAGTTGCCATGCCATGAGGAAGCCCAAGCAGTCCTATGGCGAGACTCGCATAGAGAAGCTTATGTGTAGAGGACCCACTGCACCCATCCAACAGCCTCAGCTGAGTTTGCAGTGAAGCTAGGCGCTTGCTGGCTTCATGGAATTAGATTCCGCCCTGGTCAAGTTGTCTCAGTTGATGCTGGGGTGAACAAAACATGCCATTCCAACAAAGACCGCCCAAAATTTGCAAACTCATGAGGAAGATAAACAGTTATTTTGTTTTAAGTCACTGAGTTTTGAGTGGTTTGTTATGCAGTAATAGAAAACTGGAATATAGTCTTGAAACAATCACAGTGTAAATGAAGAAGGATCCTTAACCAAAATATTTATATTGAAGCTTCAAAGTTACATGATGTTAAAACAAGGTTTTTGTCTATATATATGTTTAATGGCTGGAATGGTTCTCTCATTCTACACATAGATGTTACACACAGAGTTACCACTTGAATATTTGGATGAACATTGAAAAGCTGGAACTCTGGGTAAATATAAGAAGCATAAGAAATTAACACAATAAATTCAAACAGAGTACTACACTGACAGATACAGTGTTTTCAAATACGCTAGCCATGCACTTTTTTCTGACACTACCATAATGTCATGTGGGCCAGTTTTTATTATCTACTTGCTAGTAGGAACCCCCTCAATAAACTTTTAGGGTCACAAATTGGACCAAAGGACAAAGGAATCAAATAAAACTTTACCTTACTTAATCGCTATTTCCGTTTATACAATACTTATTGTTTCTTGCTACTAAAATAAAACTAATGTACATTTGTGGGACAAGACTGTGGCCGTGGTTGACAGATAGAAAACTATTATAATGATTCTATTAAAAGCAGTAATGAAAATTTCTATTATCAATGCAAACATACTGTGTATTTAAACTGAGGTCTTGGGAGACAGTGAGGAGGCAGTACCTACATGTAGGGGTTACTACATCACAGTGACCCTGTTGTCTTTCATCGTTGGTTGCTTTAGGTGTGGGCAGGTGAACCAAGTCAGGCCAAAGAGACATGAGAGAGGCTAACGGGGGCCATTTGGAAAAGATTTCCTCCCCTGTAACAGAGAGATGCCTTAAGGAGAATACCGCCTTTCTTACTGTTTTTGTAACTTTTGTGTGACTGCACAATACTGTAGAAGAACCTCTAACCATTGTGCAATCACATAATTGGGCAGATGGGAAATGAAGGAAAAACCTGTGTCTTTTATGATATTGAAAATCGTCCCCTATTTTTGAACTGCCTACCTCCAGACTTTATTTTATGATTTTTTAACAGTTTATTCATTTAGAGAGGGAGAGAGAGTGTGTGATTGGGGAGGGGCAGAGAGAGAGGGAGAGAGAGAATCACAAGCAGGCTCAGCACTATCAGCACAGAGCCTGACGTGGGGCTCGATCCCACGAACCGTGAGATCACGGCCCGAGCTGAAACCAAGTGTGGGACGCTTACCCTACTGAGCCACCCAGGTGCCCCAGACTTTATTTTTGAGTGAAACAACTAAATGCCTCAGTATTGTTTAAGCAAATTGCAATACAAGCTTTTACTTCATACAGCCTAATTTAAGTTCACTTCTTTCAATTACAATTGGCAGCGACATTTTGGCCATAAAATCATGACCATATAATTCTAGACACTTGTAGCTTTCAACATTAGGGAGGAATAGTTACCTAATAAGCAAGTTTTCCATCTCAAAATTGCAGGTAGAATAAAGCAATGAGATACAAGATTTGATGAAAGATAGGTAATTGGATGACTGAGGATAGCTGGGGAAACAGATCAAGACACACAGACTCGCAATGATGGAGGAAGTGTCCACAGCAGAAGCTTTTGATGATTGGCTGGGATGGAGAAATCAAAAAGTTGGGGCACCAAAACTTAGATCTTGAGGAGAAAGAAAAGAATTGGAGATCATTTCTATTTTTAAAGTTTTCCTTAGAACCAGCCACAACAGAGAGAAATAGGAAAGAAAAGAATTTGTACAGATCATGTTTCTCTTTTATGTTATTCAAAGAGCCTATCTTTGGAGCTTAATAATTTGCAACTTTCTACCTGTATAAATTTGGATAAATTACTTCCCTCCCTTCCTGAGTTTCTGTTTCCTCATTTGTGAAATGGGGATAATAATACTTTCTTCACAGGATTTTAAGAAGATTACGTGAAATATATGTGTATGTGTGTGTGTTTTATATGTATGTGTGTATGTGTATATACATATATATGTAAACTTACTTAGGAAAGTGCTCTAGACATAATACCTCCCCATGTCCCCTCCGGAATTGTTAGATTTATTTAATCAATGGTGATTTAATTTTTTAAAAAATGGTAATTTATTGCTCACCAGCTGTTCTGCCTTAGGCAGTGGTCATACATAGGTGAACAAGATAAAGCCTACATCTAGGGGATGAATGTAAAAAGTTTTAATTAGAAATGACTGACTAACTTTAACATTTAAAAGGGTACTGAAAACAGATTCTTGGTGTTTGGAAACTTATGTATAATATGAAATAAAGAAACATATAAAAGTTTGGTAAATATATATATATAAAGGAAAATAGGTACTGAAATTTATTTTATTATTTGTTTGTTTGTTTATTTAGAGTGTGAACAGAGGAGAGGGGCAGAGGGAGAAAGAATCCCAAGCAGGCTCCACCCTCAATGTGGAGATTGATGTGGGTCTTTTTATATATATATATATATACACATAGTATTTATTTATTTTTGAGACAGAGACAGAGCATGAACAGGGGAGGGGCAGAGAGAGAGGGAGACACAGAATCTGAAACGAGCTCCAGGCTTTGAGCTGCCAGCACAGAGCCCAACACGGGGCTCGAACCCATGAACCATGGGATCATGACCTGAGCCGAAGTCAGACACTTAACTGACTGAGCCACCCAGGCGCTCCTGATGTGGGTCTTGATCCCACAACCCTAGGATCATGACTAGAGCCTAATTCAAGAGTAGGATGCTCAACAGACGGAGCCACCCAGGCTCCTTAGAGAGAAAGCGGGGTGGGGGAGAAGGGCAGAGGGGAGAGAGAGAATCTTAAGCATGTTCCACACTAAATTTTAATACACAATAGATTAGTTCTGTTTAATTTGGAATTTCCTTTTAAAATATTTGTATTTCTGGATCGTAGTGGACATGAGAATATGATTTCCTGGAGGACTTCGTACAGAGGGAAGGGGCAAAGTTGAGTAGAACACATAAAGGAAACTAAAACATAGAAGATTTAGATCGAAACAAGGTTAGGAAAAATAGCCCAGAGTGAGGTCTGTAGGTATAACGAGGCAGGAAAAAGAAGTATTGGTTGACAGTTGATCATGGAGGAATAGGATAAAAAATAGCCTCTTTAAATTATGCAAATACTGAACAAACACTAACAAAACATATCTGGAGGCTAACTAGAAAGAAATAGCCAGGGTAGAAGCTGGAGAAGAATGAAGGGTATATAATATAAAATACTTTTCATGCAAATTAGGAGCCTATAAGAAAAGATAGATCAAATGTGTGCCGGACATACTTATATCTTACCAGAATATCATTTACTGAAAGTCATAGAAAAGCTGCGGAAACGACAAAGAGGCATAGTCTAGCAGTAACAATTAGTTGCATTGAGAAAAGGGGAAACAATTTTCTATTCACACTATAATCCCTTCCAAGAGATTATGTGTATAAATGCCTGTATACATGTCTTAGGGAAAAAAATCTATAAAATGCCATTAATCTAAGGCCATATCTAAAATATTTGGGTATTATGGAGTGGTTAAGAGGAATATTTTTGTTTTCGTTCATGTCACAGACCCACATGTTGTCTTCGCAAATCAGAAAGTCTGCAGTTGTTTACAGCTTTTAAAACATCTGGAAAGTTATTCTGGCAAGTGGAGTCAAATCCATGAGCAAAACACATGTTTTCCACTGCAGCGGGAAAACACCACTTTCTTACATGTATTGCACGTGGTCCAAATCCATTTTGGAAATAAGATTCTATCTCCTAAAGGGTCTTGGTACCACAGTGCTTTGCTACACTCTGCCAATAAAAGCATGGCCAAGGCCACTTAGCTGTTTGAGTCAGTATTTTATAATAGTCTTTTTATCTCATGTTTTATAAAGCAAGAGAAACAAGTTATAAAAATCTAAGTTGCCTTTCCAAGCCCATAGTTAAAAAGTTGAATTGGATTAAAACCAATTGGCAGAACGTCTAGGAGCTAAAAGTGGGGAGGGACAGTTGGTCACCGGGGAATAGCCCGAGAGTGAGCTGGCTCCCCCCCCCCCACCAGAGAAAGTAAAGAGAAGCTTCCTCCCACTGATCATTAGCAAAGAGCATCAGAGGCTCTAGGATACGCATCTTGTCAAATGTCAGGAACTGTTGTGTCCCAGGAAATGGGTCCATGCAGATACTCACGTAGGGGAGATTTTTCTTTTCACAGATAATCTCACATACAGGTGAATTCTCACTATTGGATGGCATAAATCACATGTTCTAAGGTTTGCTGTTGGGTTTTTTTTTTTAGCCTTTTAAACATAGTCATAACATTTTAACAGACAGAAAGCGTCTGCATTGGATCTGCCACTTAACTGTTTTAACCTGAAAAGTTCCATCTTCCTCGCCAATGTAACATTTTCCTGGTTCAACAACCTGGTTTTTGCCTTTTTATTTTTCAATAAGAAAAATCAGAAATAAGGAAAAATAGAATGAAGGAATGACTTATTTTTTGTTTGTCAAATAATGTGAAAATAATTTTTACCAAGAATAAAATAAAGGAACACTTACCCGATGAAGCCGATTAAATTGGTTTAGAATCATCCACGTTGTCACTTGCTTGAAAATGTTGCTTACTGTAGAAAAAAGGACTTGGGTCGCCCCGGATCATTGCTGAGTATCCTAAAAGCTTTTCTAGTTACGAAGGCACATTCTGTTAAGATAAGGGGTGCGAATCATTATTTGGGTTCAGAGCTGCAAAGATTTCTGCTTTATCTAGGGAAGGATTGCCTGCTGTCACAAAATGGTTTAGGTCTCTTTATAATGAGGTGCTGTCACGGAGCGGGCTCTAGTATTGACAGAGATTCTTTGTATGCGCTCCGTTCATCTTCGCTAGGTGCACTTGCCTGCCAGAATAACTACTACTGTGAACAATGGGATTTGGATTCACATGTGTCAGGGAAAACGTGAATAGAGTCAATTATTGATATTAGACAGACACTTCTTATTTGCAACATCGTATTAACATTACAACCTGATTCGCTTATGATATCATTGCCGTTTCTGTTTATCCTCAGTCCTGTCTGAAGCCAGCTCATCAGGAACGCCTTTGGACCTGAAACACTTTAATTATCACCTTGCTCCAGGGAATTGCGAGCTAGAAAGATACCATGTTTTAGAGAGGAAAATAAAGATCTCTCTATGAAGATTATTTGCATTTGTCTAGGAGATAATGCTATTCATCCATTGTATGGAGGGCTGCCCAGAATAGAAATGAGGAAGAAGCAAAGATTTGCTAAGTGGACAGCTTTCTAATTCCTTTTGAGACGTGTTTTCCAAGTATAGCTTTACTTTGTATGAAGTGTTGTGATTTTCCAAAAGTGGGTATATACCAATGTTGGTAAGTGTGAAAACTCATCTGAGAGCCAGAAAAGAAATGAGTTCTGTATATTTTACAGCCAGTTTCTCCCCCAGCTTACAATCCTACTGGTGGATAATTGAAAATGGACATTGCGTGGACCGGAAAAGGAGGGCCTGGAGACAGGTTGTGCCACGGTCTGAAAAAGATAGGCATATGTGTAACTGACGGATGCGTGCTGAGAAAGGGCTTCGTGCAAGTGAATATAGAGTAGAAATGAAGTGCTTTGGAATTGATTTGGAATTGGCATGTGTCTGTTGCAGCTGCTCACAGTAGGAGAAGGAAACCTTTAGCAAAAGAAGGGCGCCTGGGTGGCTCAGTCAGTGAAGCGGCAGACTTCAGCTCGGGTCATGATCTCACAGTTTGTGAGTTCGAGCCTCACACTGGGATCTGCTGAACTGACCATGGGGAGCCTGCGTGGGATTCTCTCTCTGTCCCTCCCCCGCTTGCGTGTGCTGTCTCTCTCTCTCTCTCTCTCTCAAAAAAAAAATAAATAAACTTTAAAAAAAGAAAGTTTAGCAGAAGAGAAAGATAGAAGGGAGCAAAGCTGAGGTGTTTCAAGGGATTTAGTAGAGAGAGAATGGCAGGAAACAACACTAATGATGACATTAGATAGGGCATAGGACATACGGTGAAACAAACAATAGGGCTTTTCTATAACTTCCTGCGCTTTAATTTTTTTCCTGTGGAAGGAAGGGCAGAGCACAAATGAAAGTCAATGGAGGAAAAGAATATGAACCCAGAATTCCGTGACTCCTTTTTTCCTAAGCTTAGAAAAAGAAAGCAAACACTTGTCAGAAGACAGCAAAAACTTCAGGTCTCTCATAAGGGCACAACGTGTCACAGACCAGGATGGGAAAATATGAGAAGCTCATGGATGATAAGGAGGCACTTATTTCCGTTTAAATTCATCCTTCAAAGTGTGTGAAATTATTTTTCCAGCGAATTTTATGGAGTGAAACGGTCCATCTGGCTGCACCGAGGGAGAATTTCCAAGCTGCGGAATAGCAGAATCAGAGCTGGAAGTAACGTACGTGTCTGCTCATCCAACCCCCTCATTTTTCTTCTAGCAATTCTAGAGTGCGATGTAAACAGACTCTCTCAGGACCACATGCTCCACACTTGCTCATTAAACACACAACAGCTTCTGACACTCCGTTTCCTTCCAGCTATCACTCTACCCGTCCTCCCAGCTAAGCTCCTTGCAAACGGCAGTCTGTCTACGTTCGTGCTCTCAACTTTCTCCCCTTCCCCTCACCTCCCCAGGCCACAGCGCTGCCGCTCCGTTGGAACTGTCCTCACACAGTGCGCTCGTGAAGCACACTCGCCCATCCGTGCAAACGTGGGCTTTGGAGGACCACGGCTGGACTTTGCATCTTGCCTTTGTCATTTGCTTCCTGTGTAACCCTGGGCAGTGAGGTCACTTCTCTCTGCTTCATTTGCTCATAAAGTGGGAAGAATAAGAGTAATCTCTAGGTGACAAAAGTATTGTGAGAACTGAATGTGTCAAGCCCCGCAAACTGCTAAAAATGGTCTGTGGCAAGTTATAATCCCTTAATAAAATAACCGTGAGCCCTTAGCTTATCATTATCTTTCTTGACACCTTTAGAGTATTTGTTACCCAGTCTTTCCTTCCAAGCATCCTTCTATCCCTCCCTCTTTCCTTACTTCTCATGGGTTCGTCTTCTAATTATTCTCTTTCACCCTATTACCTGCTTCTCTGTTTTCAGTGGAGACCTCCTTTGTCTCTCTTTGCCTCTTGACCTCTTAAATTATCCTTAAATTTTGTCTTCTTTTTAAAAAGTTTTTACATGTTTTATTTATTTTTGAGAGAGAGAGAGAGACAGCGGGAGCAGGGGAGGGTCAGAGAGAGAGGGAGACACAGAATTCGAAGATAGGCTCCAGGCTTCAGAGCCCGACGCGGGCTTGAACCCACGAACCGCGAGATCATGACCGGAGCCGAAGTCGGACGCTTAACCGACTGAGCCACCCAGGCGCCCCAGATTTTGTCTTCATACACTACTACATTTTCCTGAAGGTGAAGGCATCCATGCTATACCAAACCTGTCTTGTGCTCTGTTACAAAGAGACTTTAATCCCAAGATGTCCAATATGGAATGGATTATCTCCCTGGTGCAGCCTCCTTTCACCAAACCTGGTTTTACCTTATACTCAGTGGCACCACCACCCATCTGGACACCCAGATTGACTTCTTCCATATTCAATCATATGGCAATTCGACTTGTGTCTCAAGTGTGACCTCTTTTCTCATTCCCACTTTTTTAGCTCAGGCCGTCATTATGTTTCTCTCTGCAGAAGACCAGCCTTCTAACTTGGCTCCACTTCCTATCTTCTATTCTACCAACCAATCTTCACATATTTTCTAAGACAAAAAAAAAATCTATTATTAACTTAATCATTATTCATTCATTCACTCATTTACTCACTTGCTTACTTACTTAATAACTTACTTACTTACTTACTTTATTTATTTATTTATTTATTTATTTATTTATTTTTGAGAAAGGGAGAGTGCACGTGGCTCCATACCCAGCACGGAGCCCAACACAGGGCTTCATCCCATGAACCATGAGATCATGACATAAGCCAAAATCAAGAGTTGAACTCTTAACCAACTGAGCCACCCAGACGCCTAGAACAGGGATTTTTATTTACCGTATTTATTACTGTATCCCCAGTGCTGAGAATAACTGAATGAATTAATGATGAACAATTTCAGCTGAGTTGTGAACCGCATGTAGCAGTTTGTCAAGGGAACTAGGAGTGAGAGCCTGGGGGAATGGACACGGAGCGAACAATAGACACAATGATAATACAACGGAGTCAAGGCACTTTGCAGGAATTTAGAGGGAAATAAACCCACACGGTGGGTTTCCATAACATGTTACTAAGTAAAAATATGCGATCAAGTGAGTAAATGAGTTAGTGAATGCATGATTGAATTAATGATAGGTTTTTATCTTAGAAAATATGTGAGCATTGGTTGCTGGAATACAAGATAGGAAGTAGAGACAATTTAGGTTTCAATAGGGTAATTGGTGAGAGAACTCCTTTCTGATGAAGCACATTTGAACTGAGACCCGAATGACGTGAAAGACTGAGACACGTAGATATCTGCAAGGAGAGCCTTCCAGGACATGGGGATGGCAAGTGCTAAGGCACTGCGGTGGAGGTGTGCTAAGGTGCTTGAGGAACAGCGAGAAAGTTAGAAGGTAGTCAGTGAAGGGCAGTAGAAGTCTCTAGGATGCCGGCTGGATTTTGCAAGGCGGAGTTGGGCCCCCATCTCTCTGTGCTCAAACAGTGCCTGACAGGACATTGTGCTGTTATAAAATGGCATATGGTTGTCACTATTTGTGTGTGTCTGTTTCATTGCTAATACCATCAAGGGTGGGGACCGTTTTGTACTCTTTGTTGTATCTCCAGGGCCTAGCCCTGCGCTCGGCAGGTGCTTGCACCTTTGCTGAAAGGATGAATCAGAGGCCCTTGCCCTGCTTTCTCATGCTTGAGTCCCCTGACTAAGGTGTGGGTCTACATTCTTCTTTTCATCACCTCATTCTCGTAGCATCTAGTGTTAATCTTTCACCAGCTTTGGCCCCTTCTCTCCGGGCACCTTGCATCATGGACTTTCCTGCATGGATTTCTGTCACGACGCTCCACGCCTCCCCAGGGTTCCTATGTATTGTAGTGATAAGTGCGGCCAAAGGGCTCTGCATATGAGAGCCTGGAAAGGCTGACCAGGGCACTAAAAAAAGGGTAAATGTATAGGGTGGGTTCAGAAAATGGAAGAGTTTGCAGGTTGAACAAAGACAGGTGACTGACTATGGTTATTTAGAAATGTCACCCTCAGGGGCACCTGGGGGGCTCAGTTAGCTAAACATTTGACGCTTGGGTTTGGCTCAGGTCATGATCTCACACGTCAGGAGTTTGAGCCCCACGTCATGCTCTGTGCTGACACTGCAGAGCCTGCTTGGGATTCTCTCTCTGCCCCTCTCCCTGCCCCTCCGCCATTTGTGCTCTCTCTGTCTCTCTCTCTGAAAAAAATAAACTTAAAAAAAAAGAAATGTCACCTTGAAAGCGTGCTTTAAGCTTTTATAAATACTACAATATTTATTGTCATAACCTATTTTTTGCGAAAGAATGAATAAACTCTAGACCTTAACTTACTTTGATATGACCAAAAAGACATACATTAGGTATATATAGACATATGTAATATATTAGATATTATTCTAAATAATAGGGTTTCATAAGATGTCAATCCCTGTAAGTAGGTGACATGTATAAAATGAAACTTTAATTTTAAGAGCAAGAAGTTGGAGTTAATTTTTCAAAGATAACAATCCAAAATATTGTGAGTACAAGTAATAATCACTAGCATACCAAAAAAGCCTCTAAATTGTTGACATAGGTGCCATTAAGAACGTGAGCAAAATTTATACATCTTATCATAATATAACTTTTGAGTTCCTTATGTAAAATTTACTCTGATTTCATACATGATTATAATAATTTGTTTGCCCATTGTTTTAAATCACAGCAGATCAAAAGTAATAACATTGTCAGAGCAGAAGACGGTGGAGGACGTCACAGCCACAACATGGATGGATGGATGCCCAGTTGCACAGTAAAGGCAGAAAGACAAAGAAGCGGACCTCAAGTACTCAAAATGATAGCTATGGAGGTGAACAATGCGGTGGCTTTGCGATACCACCTTAGAGGTGCATAAGATTTTATCTCCGATGTCGAGCTGAAAGACTCCAATTAAGAAAAATAGTATTTCTTTGTTTTTCAAATTTTATCTGCTGACAAAGCCTTACTTGACTTACACTTGTCTGGCCACAAACAAGTTCCGATCCCAACTTGTATCAGTTCATAAGTAGCCTTGATTCTAATTTGTTTGAATCTGTTTTGCTGAGGAAACAATCTGTTAATTACAGACCCGGGTGGGGGTGTTATGAATATATGGCGTAAGCACCATGCGAGATCTGGTGCAGATTACCCAGATGAAGAGTACCTTCATTAGATTTCAATGCCTTTGTATAAGGGGTAATACAACCCCTTTACTACCTGTGTAGTAAAGTCATGAGTGCACACAATGCTACCTATGATTAATAAGATCAGAAATACTCTGCTTAACATGGTAAGAATGTGTGAGAAATGCTTCAAAGTTTTGCATTTAAAAAAGTGTCCATTAAAAGAAAGGAAAGTTGCAGTGTATTTGGAAAGTCAATACTGGTTTATAGCACACTTTAGAGGTTTTCCCCTGTGTGTGTGTGTGTGTGTGTGTGTGTGTGTGTGTGTATTTCCAAGTCATTTGAGATGAAATTAGACATGGAATCTGGGGGATATATTTGCTCTTGCCTTGCTGAAACTTGGATGTGTGCACTATTATCAGGGAAATTATTTTTAAGGTTGTTGGAGTTTCCTTGAGCACCAGGGATATCTGAGTGAGAAAGCTATTCAGAGATCCTAATTTCCTTTTTAAAACCTTCCAAATTTGTAATAAGAGTTTTGTTCTGTTTTGTTTTGTTTCTACCCCTCCCCCAGGATTCTGCTGCCAATGAAGAAAAAAATTTGGGTGCCAACTTAAGGAAACAGAGTCTGTGTTTGCAATGCCAATGAGCGTACCCAAAGGGAATTCTTAAACAGCCTGACAGGTATAGCTCAGTAACCTGAAGACATAAAAACACAATTTTAGACACACGGAATGAAAATTTTAAAAACCTAGCTGAGTTCCAGAAGGAGTAAAGCATTCAGGAACACCCGAAAGTCACAATAGATAAGAAAATATTACTATGTGACGTTCTCAGCCACAAAATAATGTAGGTACATAGTTTAAAATTCAACTATTATAGAAATGTGTGGAACTGAAAGAGTGGAAGTAACTGCTAACTATAGAGTCACCTCTCTCCCCATAAAAATACTGTTAAAGCGTTGGCTTATTTTTCTCTTACATTCTGTTTTATTATAAATTAATTCATACCGGATAGTGCATTGCAACTAGCCTTTCTCCCTCTCCCTCCCCCTTAACAACTATATATCTTGATGCCCACTCAAGTTAGTAGTTAATTACCACTTCACTCCTCTCAATCAAAAGCTAGAATTCCATTTAATGGCGATACTGTCATTTCAAATTAGTGATTACTTTTTCCCATGGTTGTTTTACTTTTTTCTTTTGAACCTCATTTACTTAGACACATGTAGAAAAATAAAGAGCCTAGTGTTGACTAGAAAAAGTTGCGAATAGTGAAATAAGGGCAACTTTCCACTTGTGTGGAATAAGCAGAAAATGATCTCAAAAAGATAAATGTTGTCTGCTGTGCATTTTAAAGAATATTCAGAAAAAAATAAAGGAAAATAAAAATAAAGAATATTCAGTTGTTACTAGTAAATTGATAAATCTCTCTCGGATTCAAAAATTAAATTTCCCCCAGTTGTACAGAAGCACTAGAATTTCTGGGGAAAATGAATCTTACTGTAGAAATAAACTGCACATTTAAAACTGGGAACAGAATAGCTGTGGTCCTCCTCAGAACGGAGTGTTTTATCTACAGAGCTCATCAGTCATTGAAAGGTCAGGGATAATAAGCAATGAGGCATTCTGATGACCTGTGTCAAGGTAAATAAAAGAACAGTAACTGGATCGCTTGCACTACAAATCAGACAATTGCCTTGTCCTTCTTCTGTGATTCTGTCTCATCTCTTTCAGACTCTCCATAGCGATAGCTGTCTCCATGCATTAAAGTCCGCCCTGCTGTATGCAATTCAACAATATTTTCCTCCTTCGGAAGCAAGGACACTAAGTAAGGGGACTCACTTTACAATACTATTGTGATCTATCCACGTTAACCTTGTTCTCACTCCCTTCCTGCCCTCAGAGGAAACCACTGTCTTGAATTTTATGAATAACATTCCTTTGTTTACACACTAGCTTTTTTCTTTTTAATGTTTGTTTATTCTGAGACCAAAGAGAACGCTAGAGCTGAGCAGGGGAGGGGCAGAGAGAGGGAGAGAGAGAGAATCCTAAGCAGGCTCCACACTGTCAGCAAAGCCCAACACGGGGCTCGAACCCACAAAGCGTGAGATCATGATCTGAGCTGAAGAGTCAGATGCTTAGCCGACTGAGCCACCCAGGCGCCCTACATATTAGTTTTAATCAAATGTATATGTGTTCCTAGATAACATACCACTTAGTTTTGCTCATTGCTGAGCTTTGTGAAAGGGCAACTTGTGCACAGTCTTCCGTGAACTTCATTCAATGTTCTGTTTCTAAGAGTTAACTGTGTTGCTGAATGTACAAGTTGTTTTCTCATGTTCACCACTATAGAATGCTTCATGATCTGGATATGGCAACATTTTCTTTTATTCAATTGTAAGTACTTTGCCATTCTCATTCGTGATTTCTTCTTTGATCCAGGAGTTATTTGGAGCCTATTTTTATTTTATTTTTTGAAGTCTATTTTTAAATCCCATTTATTGACATTGGTCTTTAGAACTTAAAATGCACTGTTATTTAGTTAGCCTATTGATTTCTAAATCTATTGGGAGATTTGAGCAGAGTCTACAAGATCTAAATCAGTGATCAACAAACCCAGCCTGCCACTTGTTTGTCTCTACTTGTGAACTAAGAGTGGTGGGCACATTTTAAATGGTTGAAAACACAAAAGAAGGATCATATTTTGAGGTATGTGAAAATTATATAAAATTCAAATTCTGTGTGCCTAAATAAAGTTTTATGGGAAAATGGCCATCACCATTAGCTTAATTACTATCCTTGCTCCTGCAGGAAACGATAGTTGAATTGCATAAGTGTATTTTCTAGGGCAGCTTTCATGCAGCAGTAGCAGAATTTAGTAGTTGGAACAGAGACCTGCAAAGCAAACGTACTTACTACTTGGTCCTTTACTGGAAATGTTTTTCAACCCCTGGTCTAGATAATACAAATTCTTTGAAACGTATTAAATAAGCTGGCTAATTTATGTAAATACTTTTTATGGGTTTAATGAGAATGTGCATTTTCTAAGTACGTATGCCAACGCTGTTGTCTCTATATGTTGTATATCTCTGTCAATGTGTACGCATGGAATTCTGAATAATTTATCAATAAGTGAAAGGGTGTTGAAATATCTCTCCATAATGGTGAATTTATCAATTTCTCCTTGTAGACTTTATCATTAAGTGGTGACCCTACCTCCAATAATACTTTTTTATCTGGAGTCCATTGTATGTGATATCAATACAGGTACACTAATCTTCTTTTCATTATTATATATCTGATATATTGTATGTTTTTAGTTCCTGGAGCGTCAAAACAGTAGCAATAATAACATCAAAGATCACTCACTACAGATCACCCCGTCAAATATGATAATAATGAAAAAAATTTAAATATAGCAAGAATTGCCAAAATGACCCACGGAGACATGAAGTGAAGCAAAAGGTGCTCTTGGAAACAAAAGATGCTGATTGACTTGCTGGATCTAGGCTGCTGGATCTACAAACCTTCAATTTGTAGAAAATCCACCCAGTGTTTTTGAAGTGCAATAAAGTAAAGGGCAATAAAACAAGTGATGCCTGTCTACCTTTTCTAATTTATCCACAGATATGTTTTGCATTATATGCTTTTAAGACCACCTATGAAGCTACACATAACAGTCCCTAAATGATATTCAGACATTAGATTGGGGAATTGGAATGGACAGGGGTATTTGAAGAACATATTTGTCTCCTTGGTAGTTTAGATATAGCTCTTAGTCTTCAGATTATGTGTGTTTAGCCACTATAATTTCTTCACATTTTCTTTATCTGGCTTTTATACCCAGCCGTAGATTTAATATGTTCCTCAAGTTTTGCACCTTCACTCCACATCTGAAAGACCCCATTCACTCCATTTATCTACCTTCATTCCTTCCTGCATCATTTTCATCCCATATACCAACATTAACAAATGAGATTTTCCGAAAGGAGAAACTTGTACATGGTTAGCACTATAAACAGGTAAGTTTGGCCAATTCGTAGGAAAGTATAAAGCAGATTATTAACAATGATTCCAGGCAATTAGAAACGGTGATAGAGATCATTGATGCCAGAATAGGTTAATTTGAAAACACATCTGGTTTAACTAGATTTGCTTTTTTCTATTCTTTACTTTCTTTAATAGGTACTTGGGCCAGTATATGTAGGGATGCTAGAGACAGTGGATTTTCATTTCAGTAAAGCATTTAGAAAACTTCTCATAAAATCCTTGCTGGTTACAGTATGATTGCATGAAATAAAGTGCTTGACCTTAACTGTTGGTTCATGAATTATTATTATCTTGGAGATTATTCTTGGTGGTGGGCTACAAGGCTCTTTGCTCAGCCTGTTTTATATAACTTTTATTAGACTTAAGTGGAAACAAACCATGTTCATTAATTTTACAGATACTATAAGTTAAAAGTGATCACTAATAAGATTTTTAAGTCTGAAATTATGTCTTAAAACAAACAAGATGAAATTTAATATGGATTAAATGCAAAACTTGGGTTTAAGCATGTACAATTACAGAAATATAGACTAGATAATGTGGAAAGTATGGTTTAATTGTAGTCCATATAAAATAGACTTAGACGTTTTGTTCAACTCTAGGTAATATACTTGCTAAAGGAAAAACCCAACACAAGTTTGGGGTACCTTACTGACAGAGTCTGTATGCTTAGATCAAAGGGACTGCTGATTACATTATGACAAATTTCTTGGCTCACAGTATTTGAATATTGTGCTGTCTTTCTCTTTTTAAAGTTTGTTTGTTCGTTTTGGGAGAAAGAGAGAGCTAGTGAGCAGGGGAGGGACAGAGAGAAAGGGAGAGAAAGAATCCCAAGCAGGCTCCCTGCTGTCAGCTCGGAGCCTGATGCCAGGTGGGGCTCGAAATCACTAATGGTGAAATCATTCAGATCACCTGATCTGAAACCAAGAGGCCTACGCTTCACCAACTGAGCCATGCAGGGGCCCCTGTTGTGGTATCTTGAGAGTACAATTTGAGAAGAAAAGGAAAAGTCAAAGGACATTCAAAGCAGGGCAAAGAATGTGGTTATGAGAGTTTACCATTCCATTTGACAAATAATCCAAGGATCTACAAAATCTGAAGAATGGAAAACTATTAGATATTCTGATAGCTACCTAGACGTTTGCTTCAATATTTCAAGGCTTGCGATGTCTATAAAGAATGATATTAGTTAACTTCTAGGGGACGGAATCCACACTAGTGCTGTAAGCGAAGGGAAGTTGATTGATGTTTAGAAATCGAATGATTACAGACCTGTTAAGCAGACCTGGATCTTAATTCTGGCACCAGCATTGGCTTTGGCAAAAGGAACGATACTTCTGAGCTTTATTTTCCTGTTCAATAGGGATAATAAGGACTATCTTATTTTAAGGATTCGAAATAATACATAAAAATTGCTTAGTTCCTAGCGTACGTGAAAACTCAATAAATAATCATGATTATACATAACATTGATAAAAATAAAGATTTAGAGCATTGTAACACTTTAAGTGGATGATGATACGGTGGAGACATGAAGAGGACTTCCATTTAAGACAGGGGACTTGACTTAAACATCTACTTGAACATTTATTTCCACCTTGATGTGAATCCTTGCTTTCCCCTGACTGCACCGTCTTTTCCCTTGCTCCACAAAGCAAGCAGGTCCACTCTCTTAACCAAGTTTATCTTCGTTAATTTCTGAGAGTCAACTGCCTTTAAAGAAGTCAGAACAGGAAGGGGGCGTAGCTATGACGAACGAGTGTTTCAAGGGTAAGGAAAAGCAACATTAGGAGGCTGAAAGGCTTCTCATTTAGTGTCTCCCAGAGCTGCTCATGGAGGAGGCAACAATTAGAAGGGTCGGTTAAGAGGCATTCAGTAAAGTCTCCACCGCTTCAAACCACATCAGGCTCTTGGCAAGAGCTACGTGAAGAACGGGATCCAAGGCAGCCTTGCGAAGCGAGTCTGGGCTTGCTGGCTGGGGCTAAGGACCAAGTGAAGGCCCTTGAGTGCCACTGGCTGATGGCGTGAATTGAGACAAAAGCAGAGGGTGACAAAAAGGGGAAAATGGGTGGGAGGGCCTCGAGAAGGAAGGCGGGCGCGGCGGGCTTACGGCCCGTAGGACAGTGAGCAGCAGGTGTGCATCAGGACCCCGGGCGAGGTCACTGGGAGTTCCCCTGGCCTGGGGCATCGACCCTTGCCCGGAGGGGAACCTCTCCACGCGCCCGGTTCCCTTTCCCGCGTCTCCCAGCTGCTAGTCTGTCCTGCTAGGGCACTTCTCGAAACCGGTCCGCAGCTGGGAACCCTGGTCCGACTTTGATGGCCTAGATAACTTGGCGCGGCACCTCGCCTTCTTTTCTCCCGCTCGTCCCCCGCCCGCCCGGCCCCACCGCCCAGCCCGCCCCCAGCGCCGNGTCGGGGGTTCGGACTCAGCCTCGGGTTTGAAAACCCGCCTTTGTGTGCTGGGGTGGAGCGGTGCCAGGCGCCGCGTCCGCTCTCCTTCGCTTCGCTCGCAACTGGTGGTGGGAGCCAGGGGCGCCGGGGCGCCCGGGGGCCCGGCCNGGGGCCCCGGGAGGGCCGGGCAGGGGACGCCCCGTGCCCTTGTGATGGCTCCTGGTAACCTGAGCTTCCGCACACACACCTGCGCTTGTCTGGTCCGTGGAGCAGAGGACGTGCGCCGCGGGCACCCTCGCGGCCGGCTGCAGGCTCGGGGGTTCGAGAGCGACC
>NW_027528869.1:2354247-2358428 GCF_008692635.1 Crocuta crocuta
TTCGAGAGCGACCCCTCCCCGCGCTCACACGGAGGGTGGCTTTCCAGAGTGACACCTGGTCCCGCCGTCGCATGCCCCTTCAAATGAAGGTAGCTCATCGTTTTTGAATAGTTGGCCCTCCCGACTCCTTGCTGTGGACTTTCCGTCCTGAGTTACACTGTACTCACCGTCTGACTTTTGAAAGATAGCCTTTCTGGCGTCTCTGTCAGTGAATGCCTTTGGAGTGGATTTCCCCACCTGCGGAGAGCCGGCTCGCTTCTCCCCTGGTCACTCTTCCTACTTCCCACCCAAGGACGATCCGAATGCAGAAATCTCTGCACGGATTGTTCTGTTCCTTCGCACTGTTTCTCAAATCCTCCTTTTCCCGTGGGGCCCAGGGCACTGCGGGAATCTCCTTGCGGGTAAGGGCGCTGTGCTGTTAGGGCTTGAAATCCACAGATGTCAAGGGTGGTAGAGCCTGAGGAATCGGGATTCTCCTTTACAGAATCTATCTCAGGGCAGTGTATTACTGCTTTTCTTTTGAAGGTTTCAGTTTTGCTCTCATAATAAGAGGAATAGCTGCTCTCTTAAGAGTTCAAGGTACAACCTGGTTTCGGATGCAGACGAATAGTTTGGTTTCGGCATCGTTATTCTTTTGGGAGATGGGAGAGGTAGGAGTCCCCGGAAGACCATATATAGATATATAGATATACACACGCGACACTGAAGTAGCTCTGTTGTGTGTTGCTTCTAATTTATTTCCTCTGAGAAGATACCATTCTACAGGGACCTGGGTTTTGGAAACTGTGCATCAAATGTAGGACAAGTAAGTGGTCATTGAAATTAAAGCCAGTGTCATCCTCTCTGACCTACTACAGATTTTCTGTTTGGAATGGAGTTTTCTGGACAGGTTATAGTTATAATAGACTATAGTTCTTAAGTGCTAATGTGAACAAGTTTTGGTCATGGGCTCGTACTGTGACCTACAGTGAGAAAAATAATGCAGTTTGTGGAATTGCCATTAAAGGACAGACTGTATAACGAATGTGATAGCATTGTGTAAGATGCCTTCAGTGCAGAATTCATAGATTAAGACTTTTTAAAATTCCACAAGGCATTCACTTCACAGCAGAAAAAAAAAGAAAAGTGACTTTTAATTCCAATAGTCTGAAGTAACCACTGTTCACGATATTTAGTACATTCTCTTTGTAATCTTTTTTCTTCCCACTTTCCAATGTCATTGGATATCATATAGTAATTTCCAGCCTTTTATTAATGGTGGGAGAATACTTTCAGTTGTACTTATGGTGATTCTTCAGCATGGTTTGTTTATTATGATTTGTTCTCTATCAGGAGTTTGTCTAATTTTGAACACTTGTTTCTGATTGGATGAAAAGATTTCATTTTGTTTTATTTGTAATTTTTCCCGTTTTCAATTTTTTATCTATGCTGATACTTTTCAGTTATTAGTTATTGTAACATAGGCTCCCTACTCTGTGTTCAGTTTTTATTTGATGCACTTCAGATCCTAGACCCTTGTTTATCTTACGCTATACTGCAAACATGTTCACTACTACCTTTTATTTTTCTCCTGACTCTCCTGTTTTCTTCGTTTACCTATTTTAATTCGGTAGCAGCTCACTTGAACCATGGTTTGTATAAGAAAATATAGTATCCACAATAAAAGATGATAGGTTTTTCTCAAGGTCTCTCTTTAGATGCTTGAAGTTTTGTTGGATGGGTATTTTAACACTGACTTCATTTATATAAAATTTAGGTAAGCTTTTCTGAGTTGTATTAAAAGTAGTTGGTAAGTTGTTTGGATCATCACAGAACATAAGTTAACGATAGGTTACAAACTTTCAGACATCTGCTATGGTATATGAAGGGAAAAGTGGAATTTTAGTTAAAGTACTTCAGCTATAGTACATCCCTGCTGGGAATTACTGCATGAAATCGTTTGCAGCTGTTAGTGATTGAAAATATTTTCCTAAGAAAAATCCTGTAACAAAATGGTTGTAAACATTTTAACTTTAACGTATGTAGGGAAAGTGTGCAGTTTTTCACTACTTCACAACCACCTCTTCAGTGTTTTTAGATACATTCTTAGATGGTATTTAAAAAAATACACACATATATTTAGTTTTTAGATCAGTTTTAGATTTACAGAAAAAGTATAAAGGTAGTACAAGTGGCTTCTTCTATACGCTGTTACCCAATTTCATCGCTCATTGCATCTTACATTAGTGTATGTTATAATTAATGAACCAGTGTTGGTGCTTTTTTACTAACTGAAGTTCATACTTTACTTAGATTTCCTCAGTATTTATCTGGTGTCCTTTTTCTGTTTCAGGATACCACATTACACTTCCTTGTCCTGTCTCCTTAGGCCCCTTTTGGCTATAACAATTTGTTAGACTTCTCTTATTTTTGATGACCTTCACAGTTGTGAAGAGATTGGTTTGGTGTTGTGTAGAATGCCCTTCTATTGGAATTAGTCTGACTTTGTTCTCATGATCAGACCGGGGTTTTAGGTTTCTGGAAGGAAGATCAGAGAGTTGGAATGCTATTTCTATTACATCATATAAAAGGTACATCCTATCAACTGGACTTATCACTGTTGATACTGATGTTGATCACCTGGCTGAGTTAGTGTTAGGTTTCTGCACTGAAAAGTTACTCTTCTTTCTGTGCTGTACTTTTAGAAGGGAGTCACTGAGCCCAGTCCACGCTTAAGGAGTGGAGAGTTTTACTTCTCCTCCTTGGGGGTGGAGTATCTCTATCATTTATCTAGAATTCTTCTGCAGGGCAGATTTTTCTTTTCTCTCCGTCTATGTATTTACTGAGTCATTTACTTACATTTTATACTTTGGGTTATAATCCAGTACTGTATTTTGTTGCTCATATTGTTTTAGCTTTCGTCACTGGGAGTTCGTTTAGTTGGCTCTGTGTTCCTTTGACATATCTCCATTAATGTGAGGTTTGTTTTTTTTTTTTTTTAAATCATTTCCTGGGGCACCTGAGTAACTCAGTCCGTTAAACATCCAATGCTTGATTTGCGCTCAGATCATGATCTCCTAGTTCTTGAGTTCGATCCGTGCATTGGGTTTCACACTTGTCTCTGAGCCTGCTTGGGATCACCTCTCTCTCTCTCTCTCCCCCTCCCTCCCTCCCTCTCTCCCTTCCTCCCCCTCTCTCCTCCCCTTCCCCCACTCATGTTTTCTCTCCCTGCCCCTCTCTTTCTTTCTCTGCCCCCCATACACATACACACATATAGTCTCTCAAAATAAATAAACTTAAAATCATTTCCTTATTTTCTGGCATTAACAGATGCTCTAGGCTCATTTTTTTATTTCCATTTCCTGTCCCCGTCTTAGAATCAGCCAGAAAGAATCTGTTTCATTTCCTTGGGAAAATAGTATTAAAAGCCAGGATTTGGGTGTTTGGTTTTTATTGCTACTGGGATGTCATTGCCTCTAGACTTTCTCATCTACTGAGCAGGAAATATATGCATGTAAACCAGCCTCTGTATATACACTTATATATACAGTTACTCTACGTAATCCTTTTATCCATATTAAGCAAAATATGAGTTCGTATGGATGTCTGTGACCCAGCCTACCCCATTTCCACTTGTATCGTAATTGCCCCCTCTATTTGCTTATCTGTAAACTTATTCTAACTGTGAGAAGTAACCTGGATCCCACCATCTGCCGTCCATTTATTTAATTGTCCAATCCTGTTACATATGTATAGCAGTATTGAATGTTGTATTCTCTTTACAGAGAGCGGGAAACAACTTTATCAACTAGAGTACAGTGCTCTTCTGCCGTTTCTTTTGCATTTAGTTTACAGATTCTATTCCTTTTTCTCCTGTCCCACTTAGTGTGAGGTAGTTGCATGCCCTTATATTAGGTCAGACCCGTTTGTTACAGTCTCCATTCTATCCTGGGATCCTCCCTTCCTTCTAAATGACTTTATAAAACTTTGCATACCTTAAAGTTAACTCTTCGTCCTCTAAGGTTCTCTGGGTTTGACAAATGCATAATTTCAAGTATCCATTATTATAGTATCAAAATATCATACATTTAAAAAACCGCGTGCTTCACTTATCACTTCCTTAATCCCCTCCCCCTGACAACCACTGATTTTTTTTTTTTTTTTTTTTTTTTTCCTTTGTGTCTTTTTTTTTCCAGGGGGTT
>NW_027528869.1:2358507-2377170 GCF_008692635.1 Crocuta crocuta
TTTTTTTTTTTTTTTTTATTGTCCCTGTAGTCTTGTCTTTTCCAGGGGGAATCATACAGCCTTGTCAGACTGGCTTTTTTCACTTGTCAATATGCATTTAAGGTTCGTTCATGTTTTCTTGTGGTTTGATAGCTCTTTTCTGTTTGTCACTTAATAATGTTGCATCGTATGGGTGTTTTCACAGTTTTTCTATCTGTTCATTTGTTGACGGACATCTTGGATGCTTCCAGTTTTTGGCAACTCTGAACAAAGCTGGTACGAATATTCATGCGCAAGTTTTTGTGCGGACACAAGATTTCAGGTCATTTGGGTAGATACCTAGGAACATGATTGCTGGATCATATAAGATTATTGTTAGCTTTATAAGATACTGCCTGAGTGTCTGTACCATTTTGCATTTCCATCAGCAATGAATGCATGCTTCTGTGGCTTCTCATCCTTGTCAGGTTTTTATATTGTTTTGTGAATTTTATGCATTCTAATAGGTGTAGTAACATCATGTTGTTGCTTTAATTTGCCATTTCCTAATGACATTTAATGTTAAGCATCTTTTTATATGCTATTGTCTATTGTTTTCTGTGTATTTTCTTTGGGGAGATATTTGTTCTGAACTTTGGACCGTTTTTCAACTCATCTGTTTTCTTATTGATAAGTTTTAAGAATTCTTTATATCTTTTTGATACAGGCATTTTCTCAGATATGTATTTTGCAGATCTTTTCTTCCAGCCTGGCTTGTCTTTTTATTCTCTTAACAGTGTCTTTTCAGAACAAATGTTTTTAATTTTAATAAAGCCCAACTTATCAATTTCATGGATAGCTTTTGGTGTTGTGTTGAAAAATTCCTTGCCAAACTCAAGGCCACCTAAATTGTATCCTTTTTTTCCCCTGTAAGTTTTATAGTTTTACATTTTATATTTAGGTCTATGATCCATTCTGAGTTTATTTTTGTGAAAGGTGTGAGATCTGTGTCTAGACTCATTTTGTTTGCATGGACTTTCAGTTGTGCCAGTATCAAGTAAGTGAGATTTTTTTTTTAATGTTTATTTATTTTGAGAGAGACAGACAGACAGTACCAGCAGGGGAGGGGCAAAGAGAGAGGGAGACACAGAATCTGAAGCAGGCTCCGGGCTCTGAGCTGTCAGCACAGAGCCTGACGTGGGGCTGGAACTTCCACCACAAGCAGTGAGATCATGACCTTAGCTGAAGTCGGACACTTAACCGACTGAGCCACCCAGGCGCCCCGTAAATGAGATTTTTGACTCAAGTACATAATAAATTGGGTTTAGGATTGAGAGGAAAATGTTTTTGATTTTTAAAAGCACATTCTGCAAAATTGCTTAAAAGAAACAGTTTAGAAATGACTTGGAAACTAAAATGTAGTAATACACAGACTGTGTATTGAGACATTGTACATATTTCATTTCCCTCTTCCTCACTAAGAGATTCTTCTTTGTGAAAGATGGAATTCTTAATACAGAGTAATATCTCTCAATTTTTTTAGATCTTATAGAGCCATATGAAATAATTAGTAAGGTTTTCTTTTTCACGAGGATGAGCTGAAATAACTGATTTCCAAGGTGTGTGGTGAGAGGAGGCAGATGATGTATGTACCGTCTAGAAATTTAAGACCTAACTGTATGTTCTTGAATCGTCTGCTGCTCTCCTTGCCACAAGTAATTTTTTTCAAGTACCTTTCTTTCGATAGACTCTTTGTGACAACGGCTGGGGCCACAGGTGTTTATATTGAACCATTAATTAGTTTTCAAAAAGCATCTAGTGAGGTCTGACACAGTAAAAGTAGCAGCTTTGGTGTGGCAGATTTATATACATTATCTTTTAAAACTCTTAGAAGAGGTCTTTAAGGCCGGTCTCCTTATTTCCGTATTACAGATAAGAAATACGCTCAGAAAGATAAAAGTGACTTGTCTGTGGTCCATATGGAGAGAAAGGGACAGAGTTGGGATGTGAACTTTGATCTTTCTGACTCTCAAACTTTCCAGTTGGCCACGTCGTCTCTCATAAAAGAAAAAGTGCAAGGGTAGTAGTATCATGGTGTCCTTGACTTTATTCTTTTCTTTAAAACTATACACTACTTAAATGACTACTGAAATAAGTGAGAATCGTTCAAAAAGTGAGTTTTTGAGATACGTGGAGTTTCTTTAAAAATGTTTTTTCTGTTGACTGATTTGCATCTTCCTGACCCAGAGATGTGAGTTATTGGACCATGTTTATAAAGAATGAGGTTCCTTTACAGAGAGGGACTTGTGTGTGTTGGGAAAAATAAAACACATAATAGTAGAAGTAACTAATTGTTTAGACCTTTCCCCCACTGAATTGCAAGTTTCTTGAGGGCAGGGAACTAGGCTCAGTCATCATTAAGCACAGCATATCACATAGAATAGGTACTCACAAAATGTTTGTTGAATGGAAATGAGCACTTACTATCATACTTCTTACAAAAGAACAGTTAGAAGGGGTTGAGTTTTCCTCCCAGAGGAAGATGAACATTATTACATTTCATTTATTCATTCATTCATCATTTATTGAGCATTTGTTGAGTATCTGCTCTGTGCCAGACACTGGGAATACAGAGATGAATGAGACAGGATCTCGGCCGGCTGTCTTCAGGAAACCCAGAGAATGGAGCTAACCATTGCAGTAAAATGTGGAACTAATGAGCGTATATACTAAATAAGTAAGCAACCAAGCAGTGGACTTTGAGATCAGAGGGACCTTATATGCCTCAATTTTCTTATCTAGGGAGTGGGAATGATAATAGTACTTATTGGACCTGATTGTTGGGGGTGGGTTAAATGAAAAAACAGTTTATATTTCAGCACATAGACAAAAGCAGAGGCTCACTGTGGTTGACGATCAGAAAAAGCTCTCTTGGAGAATGTGACATTTGAGTGTCATAGGATGAATTTTTGAGGCCAAGAATAAGGGTATGAGGTGGGACTCTGGGGCATTCCAGACAGAAAGATGAATATATTTGATGTGCAGAATGGGTGGACGTGATGGAAGTAGGGGAAATTCTGTACATTCTCACAGAGCCTACAGGGATATTAGAACTGAATAACCAGTTATTTTTCATTTTTGTGAGTAACAATACAGTAGAGTATTCATTGCATCATAGTAGAAGAGGAGAAAGATCCCAAACCTGTTTTAAGAATTGCATGAATCTCCTCTTCTAATCATAGGACTTTCTAAATATAGTCCTTTATGTAGTAGATAAATTCTTGTGTGTGTTTCTTCTTTAACCCAGTCCTGTGACACTCAAGTGATTTTGTTAAGAAAGAGGACTTGTGTGTTTTTAAGGGAAATAAGAGCTTCTTTCGCAAACCACGCATATATTTAGTAGCATAAGCAACATTAGAACGTTAACATCCCGCAAACGCACCATCTCGTCCTGTTTGAGCCAATCCAGAATTCTAAGAGCCACGAATAGTTTCTGGGCAGAACCTGAACATAATATTTAGGAATGTGCTAAAATAATTTAAGTGAATGAATTATGTGTTTGATACGAGGTTAGAGACCTGCGGTTGAAAAATTGTGTTTTTAGTATAAGGGAAAAGAGTAAATGGAAAGACCAAATAGAAAAAAATGGACATCAATAGAGGGAAGAAAAGTTTATATTTAAAGAGGTGGCAAAGTTCAGGACCAGACTATTTCACAGTTGCATTTTACCAAACATTTATTTATTTTTTAAAAAATTTTTAATGTTTATTTATCCTTGAGAGAGTGAGAGAGACAGAGAATGAGCAGGGAAGGAACAGAGCGAGAGAGGGACACAGAATCTGAAACAGGCTCTAGGCTCTGAGCTGTCAGCACAGAGCCCGACGCGGGGCTCGAACCCACGAACCGTGAGATCATGACCTGAGCTGAAGTCGGACGCTCAACCGACTAAGCCACCCAGGCACCCCACCAAACATTTAAAGAAGAGTTAATACCTATCCACCCAAACTATTCCAAAAAATTGAAGAGAAAGAAGTGTTTCCAAATACATTCTCTAAGTTCAGCATTAGCCTGGTACCAAAACCAGTTAAAGACGCTACAAAAAAGAAGTTACAGTGAGTATCCTTGATGAACATAAATGCAGAAATCCTCAACAAAATCTTACAAACTAAATTCAATAATGTATTAAAATGATCCTACACCAAGATAAAGTGGGATTTAGTCTAGGGATATAAAGATATTTTAATATCTTCAAATTAGCGTGATACACTATATTAACAAAGTGAAAAAGAATTACCTAATCAACTCCATAGATGCAGAAAAAGCATTTGACGAAATTCAACATTCATTTATGATAAACACTCTTAAAGTGGTATAGAGGGAATATATTGCAACCTTATAGAGGCCATATACGACACACACACAACTCACATTGTACTCAGCTGTGAAAAATTGAGCACATTTCTTCTCTAAGATCAGGAAAAAGACAAGGTTGCCTACTTTCCCTACTGTTATTCAGCGTGGTATTGGAAATCTTAGCCACAGAAATCAGATAAAAAAAAGAAATAAAGGCACACAAGTTGGAAAGGAAGAAGTAAAACTGTCACTATCTGCAGATAACATGTTATTACATTTGGAAAACCCCAAAGACTCCGTGAAAAAACTGTTAGAATAATAAACGAATTCAGTAAATTTTCAGGATACAAAATCAACAAGCAAAAATAATTTCTGTTTTCATATACTAACAGTAAGCCATCTGAAAAAGAAATTGGAGGGATACCTGGGTAGCTCAGTTGGTTAAGCATCTGACTTCGGCTCAGGTCATGATCTCGTGGTTCGTGGGTTTGAGCCCCACGTCGGGCTCTGTGCTGACAGCCAGCTCAGAGCCTGGAGCCCGCTTTGGATTCTGTGTCTCCCTGTCTCTCTGACCCTCCCCTGCTTGCGCTGTCTCTCTTTCTCTCTCTCAGAAATAAAAACATTAAAAAAATTTGAAAAGGAAATTAGAAAAACCATCCCATTTACAATAGCAGTAGTTTATTACTAAGTAATAAAATTAACTAAGGAGGTGAAAGACTTGTATACTGAAAACAGCAAAACATTGATGAAAGAAGTTAAAGAAACACAGACAAATGGAAAACATCCTATATTCATGGATTGGAAGAGTTAATATTATTAAAATGTCCAAACCACCCAAAGCAATTTTTAGATTGAGTGAAATCCCTCTCAAAACACCAATAGTATTTTTCACAGAACTAGAACGAATAATCTTGAAATTTGTATGGAGCCACAAAAGACGCCAAATGGCCAAAGTAATCTTGAGAAAGAAGAATAAAACTACAGGTAATCAACACTTTCAAACTGTACTGCAAAACTAGTGTTCAAAACAGTATGAGATGGACACAAAAATTGGCACACCAGATCAGTGAAACAGAATAGAGAGCCCAGAATTAACCGACACTCATATGGTCAGTGGATCTACAACAGGGACGCAAGAATGTACAACGGGGAAATGAGTCTTTTCAATAAATGGTGTTGGGAAAACTGGATCGCTATATGCAAAAGAACGAAACTGGACCACTTTCTTATACCACATGCAAAAATAAACTTAAAATGGACTAAAGTCCTAAATGTAAGACTTGAAACTATAAAACTCCTAAAAGAGAACATAGGTAGTAAGCTCTTAGACATCAATCTTAGCACTATGTTTTTTGGATTTGTCTCCTCTCGCAAGGGCAGCTACAGCAAAAAGAAACAAGTGGGATTGCATGAAACTGAAATGCTTTTGCATAGCAAAGGAAAACAAAATGAAAAGGCAACCCTCTGGATGGAAAAAGATATTTGCAAATGGTATATTCAATAAGAGGTTAGTATCTAAAAATACAAAGAGTTTAGTACGACTCAGTGCCCCCCAAGTCCCCAAACAATCTAAGTAAATAAAGGGCAGAGGACCTGAATAGACATTTTTTCAAAGACATACAGATGGGCAACAGACACATGAAATGATGCTCAACATCACCAATCATCAGGGAAATGCAAATGAAAACCACAATGAGGTATCACCTCAGACCTGTCGGAATGACGAAAGACAAGAAAACGTGTTGGTGACAATGTGGAGAACAGAGAATCCTGTTCACTGTTGTAGGGAATGTAAATTGGTGCAGTCACTATGGAAAAGAGTATGGAGCTTCCTAAAAATATTAAAAAAGAGAAATACTGTATGATCCAGTAATTCCACTTTTGGGTATTGATTTGAAGAAAATGAAAATATGAATTAAAAAAGATATATGTACTTGTACGTTCATTGCAGCATTGTTTACAGTAGCCAAGATATGGAGGCAACCTAAGTGTCCATTATTAGATGAATGAATAAAGAAGATGTGGTATATAAATACAATGGAATATTACTCAGCCATAAAAAGAATGAAATCTTGCCGTTTGCAACATTGTAGATAGACCTAAAGGATATTATACTAAGTGATACAAACCACATAGAGAAATACAAACACTGTATACTTTCCCTCATATGTAGAATCTAAAAACCAAATGAACAAACAAAACAAGTCAGAAACAGACTCATAAACACACAGAACAAGTTGGTGGTTGCCGCCAGAGTGGAGGTGGTGGTGGTGGGGGGGGGGGCAAAATAAGTCATGAGGATATAAAGTACAGTATAGAGATTATAGCTAATAATACCGTAGTAACTGTATGGTGACAGATGGTAACTAGACTTATTGTGGTTAATTGTTTCATAATGTATATAAATTTTGACTATGTTGTATACCTGAAACTAGTATAATATTGTACATCAACTATTCTTCAACAATAACCAAAAAGGGTAAAAAAGAGAAAAAGAGAGAAAAATATTTTAAAGTCTGTTTCTTAAAAAATGTTTATTTTTGAAAGAGAGAGAGAGAGAAGAGAGAGAGAGAGAAGAGAGCGTGTGTGAGCGAGGGACAGAGAGAGACAGATCTGTGCTGACAGTAGAGAGCCTGATGTGGGGACTCAAACTTGCGGACCCAGGAGATCATGACCTAAGCAGAAGTCAGTGCTTAACTGACTGAGCCACCCAGATGCCCCCAAAGTCCATTATTTAAAAAAAATTTTTTTTAATGTTTTATTTATTTCTGAGACACGCGCGCGCGCACACACACACACACACACACACAGTGTGAGCAGGGGAGGGTCAGAGAGAGAGGGAGACACAGAATCCAAAGCAGGTTACAGGCTCTGAGCTGTCAGCACAGAGCCTGACGTGGGGCTTGAACCCACAAACTGTGTGATCATGACNTAAGCAGAAGTCAGTGCTTAACTGACTGAGCCACCCAGATGCCCCCAAAGTCCATTATTTAAAAAAAAATTTTTTTAATGTTTTATTTATTTCTGAGACACGCGCGCGCGCGCACACACACACACACACAGTGTGAGCAGGGGAGGGTCAGAGAGAGAGGGAGACACAGAATCCAAAGCAGGTTACAGGCTCTGAGCTGTCAGCACAGAGCCTGACGTGGGGCTTGAACCCACAAACTGTGTGATCATGACCTGAGCTGAAATAGGATGCTCAATCAAGTGAGCCATTCAGGTGCCGAGAGAGAGAGAGCGAGAGAGAGACAGAGAGAGCGAGAGCGAGAGAGAGAGAGAATCTTCAGGAGGCTCCATGCCCAGAGCGTAGCCATATGTGGGGCTTGATCTCACCATGGTGAGATCATGACCTGAGCCGAAATCAAGACTCCCAACACTTAACTGACTGAGCAACGTAGGTGCCTGGGTAGTTCCTTTATTTAGCTCTTTTGTGGGGCCTTGTTAGATTCTGAATAATTTAAAAGCAATGGAATTCTTTCCAATCTAGTCATTGGGCCAAAACTTATAGCATTATTCACATGATACTTATGAATGTAAAGATGTGGAATTATTATGTATGCCTAAAGAATTTATATTAAAGAGGGTGTTTTTAATTAGTGAGGAAAATAGCCCTCTAAGGAGTTTAATTAGATTCGCATTAATCTAAAGATTTGCTTAATATCTTATCTCTTCTATTTTCAAATGACTATGGTAGCTAAGCTTGAATAAATGTATAAAGAATAAGAAAACAAGATAATATAAAAAATTATAACTTCATTTAAATTTAGGAGTGATGAATCAGTTCTATATTTTTTGTATATTAGTATATTTGCTCTCTTTGTAGAATTACAGAATAAAATGTTTAAGGCTTCATCTTTTCTTCCTATATTATTTTAAATTTTTTAAGTTTCTTACCCAAATTATTGAAATAAAAAGTTTTGGCACCATTTACTGTAAGATGCATGCACTTGACTGTATTTCACATTTTTCAATCTTAAGTCTTAAGTCTTGCTATTTTCCATGGTCTCATGAAGAATATAGTCATAAGAATCTTGGAGCAGATGAATGACAGTGTGGGTTTCTCTTGACACCTCTTCTCCATCTTGTTTCCCTCATCCCTGTTTATCCCATCTTCTAGCCCCAGTGTCTGACAGCTTTTTTCAATCCTCAGATGACTAGGTTGAAACATGTATCTTTTGTGACTTTTCTATCTTTCCAGTTACTGTTCTAGCTTTTTCTCACTGCCAGGTGAGATCTCAGTCATGGAGAGTGAAGTCTGAATAAAAGGAACATTCATAGTGGTTACGACACTGAAGGTTAAGTTTAGGCCGCTAGAGCATTTGAAACAAAGGAGTGATTGAAACCCTCGTCACCTTCATCTTATTTTGTAGTAAGTAAATTATTTTGGAAGTAGTAAGTCTCATTATGAAGATAATGAAATCCTGTCTAGAGTGAAGACATTAATAGTGATTAATTTGAGTTGGAATACTGCTAACACCAGTTTTTGTACTAATTAGGAAAGATCCACTATGGTTTTTTTTTTTTTAAGATTTATTTATTTCTGAGAGAGAGAGAGAGAGAGAGAAAGAGAGACAGTGTGAGCAGAGGAGGGTCAGAGAGAGAAGGAGATACAGAATCCGAAACAGTCTCCAGGCTGTGAGCTGGCTGTCAGCACAGACCCGATGTGGGGCTCGAACCCATGAACCGCGAGATCATGACCTGAGCCAAAGTCAGACGCTCAATTGACTGAGCCACCCAGGCGCCCCAGATCCATTATGGTTTTCTTTCTATATTAGAATATATGTTACTGGCTCGCTCCTTCCTTCCTTCTTTCCTTCCTTCCTTCCTTCCTTCCTTCCTTCCTTCCATTTTGTTTTGTAAGGATCCCCTTAACACTGTAGGGAGTTTCAGAATTTGAATTCAAATATACCTCAAGTAAAATCACATAATCTAAAAAAAATGTTATTTGGAATACTTCATGGCTTTCTAAAGGGTCTTCAAATAGGAATACAAGTTTCTTTATCTTACTTCCAGGATCTCCTTTCTTATACTTATATCTGTTACCAATAGTCATTTCCATTTTCTTTCTCTGCCAGGGAATTAATGCAATATTTGAGGTATGAATTTGTGAGCCTTTACTGTATTATAGAACAAAAGACCTGAGAATAGGAGATAATTTCACCTGATAGCTACTAGTTATACTTTGTTTTATGTTTGTCTTTTTCAAAGGCATTTATATGATCAGACTAACAGATGAAGTAGTAAAATGTTTGGGGAAAACCACTGGTGGTGGTATCGGATAGGTCATAGAGATAGTTTGCTGTGTGACAAGAGCTTCACTAACATTTCACAGGCACCTGTAAGCCAGTTTTACCATCACTGTGGTGTTCGTGGGCTCCATCTGGGAAACTTGGATTGTACATACTGTAAAGAACAAGGCATTAGGTGATAGAAATATATATTAAATATTCAAATGGAGAAGAAAAGGCTTTGGATTCAGATCATGGAAATTCTTAATATTGCAAAGTATTTCTAGCTAACGTCTATTCTGTTAGGTTAATGTGGACATTACTTGGAGTTTAGACCTTAGGTGTAACATGCCTACTATATATGGAGGCTGATCTAGTTACATGTTCTTGAGAGAGCGGACATGATTTGGGGGGAAGCTTTGTAGATTAGGTAGCTGATCTAAGCCTGCTGAATTTTTCTCTCTACCCAGGGAAGACGAGAGCTGGTAGATTTTTGCAAGGGATTGATTTGAGAACATAGCTTAATTTTTAAGGTGAAAGAAGCTAATTCAGCTAAGAGTGCTTTTTTTTCCCCTGATCATTTCAGCTTCCTATTCCTCTCTAATTACTCTCAGTAAGGTTTTGTTACTGCCGTCAGCCATAACTATCACCGGAAAGGGCAATAGTGGGGCTAAATTTCTTATAAAAGAAAATTGTTCAAGGGGAATATGTACACAAATGCATACTAAATACAACAAAATGCATATGGAACTGTCCTTAATATGTGAGGGTGAGTGTTCTTTGTTGTAGTGGTGATGGAGCTTGTTTGATCCATTTCAACTCTCTCCAGTAATTCTTCTTGTGATCTGCATATATGAGATAGTTATGTGAGGTCAAGGATTTGGCCAAACTGTTGGCGGAGTCATTGGCTTAATTCATCCCAATTTAATTTCTTGATATAATAGTCTTAGACATATACAGCTTTATTTAATAGCAAATAGTTCTGTTTCAGTTAGTGGAATTTATACATCAATAAAGAAATACTAAAAAAAGTAATAAGTGCCTATTAAGTGCTAGACATATTACTAAATAATGAAGATGATACAGTTTCTGTCTTTAACTGAATATACAAATGTCAGAGGCCTAAATTAAAAGAAGCAGTAAAAATGTAAGAATCAAATTCTATGTGCATGGTCAAAAATGTGAGAAATAAAGAATAACCTTTCTGGTGTTCTCTCCCTCCTTCCTTCTCTATGACTCCCAAGAGAGTGAAGATATTTGTGTTTTGTATTATAATTTTTACATGTACTGATATTGTGAATTTATAATAAGTATGTCAAAATTATGACTGATTTTACAATAATTCCACTAAAGGAAGATTTATTTATGCACAGCTTTGGGGAAAATTATAATATGCCAGTACTGCCTTACAAAGATTTTCAGTTGTCAAGGTTAATTTAAGATCAGATCAGACAAGTATGGTGTGTGTTATTTTTATAGACACTATTCCGTTTTTTTTTTTTCTGGAAACTATTAGGAATGAAGAAGCCATTATTCATAAAATGAAGTCATACCGAAGACTGTAGGCTGGTTGTAAACTGTTACTCTTTAGAGATGGGGAAATATTTAAAAAAAATTTTTTGATGTCTTTTATTTATTTTTGAGAGAGAGAGAGAGACAGTCTGAGCAGGGGAGGGTCAGAGAGAGAGGGAGATACAGAATCTGAAGCAGGCTCCAGGCTCTGAGTTGGCTGTCAGCACAGAGCCCGACATTGGGCTCGAATCCATGAACCGTGAGATCATGGCCTGAGCCAAAGTTGGATGCTTAACCGACTGAGCCACCCAGGCGCCCCACGGGGAAATATTTCTTATCTTGAATTTGGAATGTGGGTAACTTTAAGACTGCCCTATGAAGCAACATTGCCTTTTCATTTTACTTGCAAGGAAGAAAAATGTGGACTCCTTCTTTAGTGGAGCAAAGTGCTTTCTGACACACCTCTCAAAAGACACACCATTGAAATGATCCTCACAATGTGTTTGAATCGTGTGTTTCTAGTTAGCTACAATGAATGAAAGATTCATTAACTATTTCAAAAAGCATCTTTATTTGCATTGCAAAGAGCTTAATTGTTTGACACAGATCAAGAATTGCTTTCAAGTTGTAAGTCAGTACCTATGGGTTGGGCCATGATTGGCATTGAACTTTAAAAAACAATTTCTGTGCAAAGAAAGTTCTCAATAATTATTTGTCAAAGCACTGATATTACTATGTTGACTTCAGAAGGATGAAAGTGCCTGAGTTTTTCCACATTGTTGGCGATGTGGACCAAATGTTTTTGTAGCTATTATAGAAAGTCCTGATAACCTATCCTTTATCTTGCCTTTTAGGCAGTGTATAACAGAATCACAGGGAGGAGGAAGTTATACAAACTTGCCAGATAGAAGATTGGAGTCCCTGTGGCAAGCTTGTGACCTAATTTCCCATGCTCTGACTACCCAATTGGAGAGTTACAGCTGTAGGCTCTTAGCTTAAATAACAGTAGGCTTGTATACAAGTTTGGGGGTTGGGGAGAGAAGGTAAAGAGGGGTAGATACATAAATCTATCTCTCTAGTTTTGCCAGATCCTTAACATAGAAGCACTTTTGTTCAAAAAGAAAACTTAATTCATTTCCTCATTTTGGTTATTCTTTATGTGTCTCAAATAAATCATTACTAGAGGATCTTCCCTATTTTTTAAAGATTGATGGCATACTCAGTTATTCTTGAAGTTTGGTTTGAAGACTTTCTTTTTTTTTTTTTTTTTTAAAGAAAAAGGTAGTGTGAGAATGGATTGGGAAGGGATGGTGGAATTGTTTCCATGCATTTCTTGTGCAGTGAATTAGTTTGGACATTTCTGTCCTTGATGTCCAAGATGTCCTCCTTGATGACCCCAAGATGATGAGGCTATTTTTCTCTCATTAAGCAAATATTTATGTATACGTGTAGTTGATTATGTTTAGTAGTTACATAAGATATCCAGCCTTTGTTTTAAGTTTTATGTATCACTACTTCAAAAATGAGAATTTTAGATACCAGTAAAAGTCTGTTTTGTTAGATCAAACATGGACTTCTACTTGCCTTTCTTTATGTTAGCCAGAAGTGGATACGAGCTGCTTTCTTTGTCCCGTGGTATGTATATAGCTCATGTCATATTCTGTTTTGAAATATGTTGAACCATGGTTTGCTGGGATGATAAAGCTGGCATAGACTTCTGTCAACTGGACATACATAAATCACACTCTTTTTTCTAGTAAGTACTTGCACTTAAAGTACTTANTACATAAATACATAAATCATAAATAAATACATACATAAATCACACTCTTTTTTCTAGTAAGTACTTGCACTTAAAGTACTTATTTGCTTGTACTATGCCACTGTCTCTCTCTGTACCCTCAATACTTTCTTACTTTTCTCTAGCATCTCTTGAAGGGACCAGTAAACCTGGTTCTAAAATATTTCATGCCTCTCCTCTTAACAGGTAATTGGTCCTGTGCATATCTTTAATACCAAACTGCATCAAAGTATCATTCTTTTTCCTTATTCCTTTGGGGGTGATTGAATTTCTTTGGCTTCAGGATTGCCTTCTTATTTTCATTAAAAAATTTTTTTTTAATGTTTTTATTTATTTCTGAGAGAGAGAGAGAGAGAGAGCGAGCAAGACAGCATGAGCAGGGGAGGGTCAGAGAGAGAGGGAGATACAGAATCTGAAGCAGGTCCAGGCTCTGAGCTAGCTGTCCGCACAGAGCCTGACGCGGGGCTTGAACCCACGAACCATGAGATCATGACCTGAGACCTGAGCTGAAGTCAGACGCTCAACCGACTGAGCCACCCAGGCTCCCCTGCCTTCTGATTTTCAACCTGACTTAAAGTAAGCTGTAGTAGGAGAATCATTATGAATCAAAATTAATAGCGTTGGCATATGATGTTAATAATTTACGCTTCTAGGGGCGCTTGGGTGGCTTAGTTGGTTAAGCATCTGACTTTCGCTTAGGTCATGATCTCGCGGTTCGTGGGTTCGAGCCCCGCGTCGGGCTCTGTGCTGACTGCCAGCTCAGAGCCTGGAGCCTGTGTCAGAGTCTGTAACTCCCTCTCTCTCTGACCCTTCCCTGCTCACGCTGTCTCTCTCTCTCTCTCTCTCCTAGAAATAAATAAAACATTAAAAAAAATAAAAATAAATAATTTACGCCTCTGTCTCTTGTAGAACGTATTATGGGATCAGGTTAAAATGTTATTCTTCTCTGTCTTACACGTATGTGTCTATGTCATATTGTTTATACTGTAAGCACTTGGAGTTCATGTGTCTCTTGATGTGGTGTCATGCGTATCTGGAAACTATTCTCTTCATGTCCTCTCTCTGCTGCCTTGTTTCTGTCTTGTTCCCAGCTAAGATTCTTGATGAGAATTTTTTGCCTGTCGTTTCCTCTTCCTCTCTTTTCCTACGAGGTCCACCCACTGTAGTCTAGTGCCTGAGCTCATGTCTCTAGGTCATTTGTAGTCTTGTCGACGCCAAGCCTAAAGGGAAATGTTTAACTTTAAGCTTACTTGATTTTACTGTTACATTTGCCTGCAAACCCTAAGAAGACATGGACTGTTTTGTCACTTTTGAATGTTTTATTGCTTAGAATCTAGTGCTTTGTATATTATCCATTTATTGAATGAATGTATTTTTTTTAAAAAAATTTTTTAACGTTTCGGGGCACCTGGGTGGCTCAGTCAGTTAAGCCTCTGACTTAACTGTGAGAACGGTTCGTGGGTTCAAGTCCCGTGGCGGGCTCTGTGCTGACAGCTCAGAGCCTGGAGCCTGTTTCAGATTCTGTGTTTTCCTCTCTCTCTGACCCTCCCCTGCTCTTGCTGTCTCTCTCAGAAATAAATAATAAACATTAAAAATATTAAAAAATAAAAATAAATTTTTAACGCTTTTATTCATTTTTTTTTGAGAGACAGAGAGAGACTATGAGTGAGGGAGGGGCAGAGAGAGAGGGAGACAGAATCCGAAGCAGGCTCCAGGCTCCAAGCTGTCAGCACAGAGCCCGACGCGGTCCTCAAATCCACAAACGGTGAGATCATGACCTGAGCTGAAGTCAGACGCTTAACCGACTGAGCCACCCAGGTGCCTCTGTATTATTATTTTTTAAAGAATATTCTTTTCCTTTGGCTCCCATGGTGCTTGACGCTCTTACCCAGTTTACATCCTACCTCTCTTTCATTATTTATTTGCACTTAGATGTCCATTCAGAAGCTCCACTCCTTGGAGTTTAATATGTATTTAAAAGTTGTTCTAAAGTGGTAATCTCTTCAAGTAAATTCTAGCTCCATCTGTTGGTAGCAGAGAGAGCCAGTGCCTTTTTTTCTTTTTTTGCGGGGAGCTGATTTCATGGTTTTGTTCATAATCTGAACACTCACAAGTTGAGAAGTTTCTTGAGTTTTCTAGAATTTTCTCAGCTCTCCTCTCATTTCATGTTTCATTGTTTTCCAAGATGACTTCAGGACTTCACACTGTTTTAATTAGAACCGTGACTCTCAACACTGTCTCCTGTTGGTAGCATTCTCCAAAGCTCTAATCCTTTATTTCTGGCTATACCTGACTGTTGCAAAGGCCTCTTAGACTTCACATTTCCCAAAATATATTTGTGACATTTTCCCGAAACCTCCAACCCTCTCTCCATATTTTTCTAAATGGAGCCACTATAACTGAAATGGTAACATTAGTGATCTATGAATCTTCCTGGACTCTTTCTTTGCCTTACACTCTGTCCCTCCTGTGTCCCGCCTATAAGTAATCAGTCACCACATCCTATTGATTCTTATTACAGATGGCTGAAAGAGCATTGCCTTCTCTGTCCTCACTGCTAAACATATTATTACCTTGCTTACAGTTCTTCAGTGTTCCCCATATGCTCTTTAAAAAGTCTAGCTCCTCTGTATAGTAGCACACATCAAAGGCCCTCTGTGACAGTCTCCCTACTTTACTTTCAGGTCTCTTTCTTTGAATCTTGTACTCCACAACTACTATAATAATTGCAGTAATTGAATGCATTTCGCTTCATGCTTCCATGACTTTACCCAGGCGGTTCCTTCTGCTTGGAGTTGTTCTCTGTTAACCTCATCATTTTGTCTATATTATTTTACATTTGGCTTAAAAGATTACTTTGCTGGGAAAATTAGTCCCTTCTTTGTGCCCAAGTGGTATCTTATACTTGCTTTAAAGTAATAATTAAGTTGCATTTTATGTTTTATATACTTGTTTTTCTTAATTAGTCTGAACACTTGCAGGTAGGAAATGTGTCTGAGTAATCTTCTGTGTTTCTTGTGCCTTAGCACAATCCTAAGTGTACAGTATGTACTCAGTTTTTATTTTCATACATATTCAATGAGTAAATGCTTAACATGCTTTTGGGTGTTAGTGAGATTGCAGTATCTGCTTTACTTATAAACAAAGTACGGTAGAAAATCTGAGCAGGAGTCACTTGTTCACTGTTTGACTGGTTCACCTATTCTCTCTCCCAGAGTGTTCTCGAGGCGAAATTGTTAAGACCGACTCAGTTTGTCTGCAGTATTGTTCTTTTCTGTGTCTCTTGTCATTCCTCTATGTTTTGCACCATAGATGTTGCAAGGTTGTCCTCCAGCTGCCCAAGACAGGTTACTGTTATCATTCCTTCTACACTTGTGAAATTTAACATTCGAGTTCTGTCTGGCTGGAGAGCCTGTGCTTTTTAGATAAAATGCTGGGGTTGGGCCAGTATGGAAAGCTTTAAAATCGAACCTTTTGCTTCTTGCCACCACCCTTTATAACCCTCTTTTCCACTAAAAGTAGACCTACAATATTTGCCAATAGATCAGTACTCAATCACAACACCTCTCTGGTGGTGACTTATTTTATAATCTTAATTATTTAAAGAAGTCTCAATTATTTATGAGAAAAGAGCTTATAAGTAATCAGAGTAGATGATAAAGAATCTTAATATAGGACATATGAGATATGTAAAGATCGTGTAGTCTGCTCTCTCACTGTACTAATGAGGAGAGTAAAACCAAAAACAGGCCAAATGATTTGTCCTAAGTCACACAACTAGTTCATCACATGGCTGGTCCTAAAATCTAAGCATCACAAGCCTTATGTGACTGTACTGTCATATCTAAGCTGATGCTCTCTTGAATTGGTCAGGAAGTTGAAAATTCATTTATTTGAAATGTTCATCAGCCCTGTCTATCTATCTATCTGCCTGCCTGCCTGCACTGGGGATAGAGATGGTACTAAGGTAGCTCTCCATAGCTGGGACTAAATCATGGAGTGAGGGAGGCATAAATAAATTATTAAAATGATATAAATGATAGTTCATCTCACATCACAGGTAAAATACTTAGGCTTTTATTCAAAATCTCTTTATTAAAATTTTAGAACAAACTCGCTCAGCTTATTTCCAGTCCCAGAAGAATAAAGAAATAGAGGGTAATGGTGAGTTTCTAGAGGTATATAAACAATAAAGGCAAAGGACAGCTGACAGGCTGGTGAGAGAGAGAGAGAGAGAGAGAGAGAGCGAGCCTGCACACATTACGTACTGTATACTTTATATACCATATATGTTAAGTAAAGAACCCAAATCTTTATAGACTAAGTTCATTTAATGAAAGGCAAAAATTCTGTTGCACACCTCATATACTGTAAGGACATTGTAACATGTTATATATGACTTGTTATTAAAGATGTTTAATACTGAAATAACCATTAGGAAATGATTATGGGCCATAACCAGAGCAGAGTACGGGTGAGTGAATACTCTTTGTGCTGCAGAAATGTGAGGTTATCATGGTGGAGTAGGAGGTTTGTTTGTTTGTTTGTTTATTATTTATTTATTTATTCTTTCCCCTCCCTCCTGCAAAGAACACCAGTTTTAACAATCAATTGTGGACAGTAGTGCCCTTGTAGAAGCCTAGGAGTCCAGCAGGGAAATTCCAACACATCATTGAAGCAAAAAGATAAAAAAAATTAATAAATCTGAGATTAGACTCATTGGAGAGGGTCGCAGGAGTGGTTTCACTTTACCTATGTTGCTCCTCCCCCAAGGGATGGCTCGGTGCCAAGAGAGATCTTCTTGGTCAGGGATTTCCTCTTCGGGCAAAAGTGAAAGCGTGTGAGTGAGTGTCCAGCTTCCCCAATATGGGGGTGCTACCAAGGAGACCCACTTCTATTATGCCCTGCCCAGAATACTGAGAAGTGAATTGCATGACTGGGGAAACAGCAGTCAGGGCTCAAGGTGGAATGTATCAAAGGGCTGCAGATCCTACTAACAGTTTTGCAAACTGTATCAGGAAGCCCATCCATGAGCTGCTGGGGATGCCTCACCTGTGGCTCTCACACCTAGCTCACAGGCACCCCCAACACTTTGTGTACCTTATCCATTTACCCCCCTGGCTCCATAGTGGCCAGCTCCTGTGTACACTTATAAAGCAGTGAGAATGAACCTTTGCAGACAGCTAGTGAATACTTACAGAAAGCCGACCTGACTCTGCAGAATTGGGAGAAACTACGTAAACTTGAGTATTTACTACCGCCCTAGAGAAAGCAAAGGGAGGTTATCCGCATTTGACCTGACTTGCAGGATCCACTGAAGGTATACAGTCTTATGAATTCCCCCAGAAAAGAGAATAAGATGTAGCTGGGATAGCTATAGGAAGGATCTGAGAAAGCCTCAGAATTCTTTTTTTAAAAAATTTTTTAATGTTTTATTTTTTTCTGAGAGAGGGAGAGAGACAGCATGAGCAGGGGAGGGTCAGAGAGAGAGGGAGATACAGACTCTGAAACAGGCTTCAGGCTCTGAGCTGGCAGTCAGCACAGAGCCCGATGCGGGGCTCGAACCCACGAACCGTGAGATCATGACCTGAGCTGAAGTCATATGCTTAACCGACTGAGCCACCCAGGTACCCTGAAAGCCTCAGAATTCTTAACAGGGCTGAAGGAAGGCTTTCTTTCCTGAAACCAGTCAGTAAAAACTGGAGAAGATGACTGCTTCTTCAAACACAAAGACAGCAACACAGAATTTTGAGGAACTTAAAAAATCAAAGAAAAATGATATCACCAAAGGAAGACAGTATTCCAGAA
>NW_027528869.1:2377758-2448090 GCF_008692635.1 Crocuta crocuta
CATGGAAATTGTCAATTTTCCTGATAGAAGAATTCAAAATTGGTATTTTAAGGAAGCTCAGGGAATAGCAACAACAATGAAAAGAAAAAATACAGAATAACTCAATGAGTTCAGGAAAGCAGTATGCAAAATGAGAAGTTTAATAGAGATAGTAATTATAACAAAGAACCAAAAGAATTCTGGAACTGAAGAATATAATGAATGAAACAAAAAATGCAGTAGAGGGCATTGATGTCAGACTGGATCAAGCAGAAGAAAGAATCTGTGAAGTAGATGACAGATCGTTTCAAATTATCTAGTTTAGAGAAGAAAAAGAAAACAAAAGAATGAAAAAGAACGAAGAAGGCCTACTTGAACCATAGGATACCATTAAAAGAAACAATTGACACATTTTTGAAGCCTCAGAAGGAGAAGAAAGGGAGAAGGGGGGGCACAAAGCTTATTTTTTTAAAAATGGCTGAGAATTTATCATATATTGAGAGAGAATTGGACATCTAAGTTCATGAAGCTATCTCCCCTCTCCCCTGAGATTTTAACCCAAAATGATCTGTCCTAAGACACATAATAAAATGGTCTAAAATCAAAGACAAAGAATTTTGAAAGCAGCAAGAGGAGAAAAGTTCCTGACATACAAGGGAACCCTATCAATCTATTAGTGCATTTCTCAGCAGAAAACTTGCTGGCCAGGAGAAAGTGGGACGGTATATTTAAAGTGCTAAAAGAAAAAAAAAATTGCCAACCAAGATTTTACCCAGAAAATTGTTCTTCAGAAATAAAGGAGAGATAAAGACTTTCTCAGACAAACAAAAGTTGAAGGAATTCATCACCACTCTACTTGCTTTATGAGAAGTGCTGAAAGTAGGTCTTCATGCTGAAATGAAAGGATGCTAATTAGTAATAGGAAGATGTATGAGAATATAAAACCCACTGGTAAAGATATTTAGCCATATTCAGAATGAATAATGCTATAACATAGTGATGCATTAACTTAAACTCTATTTAAAGGTTAAAGGACAAAAGTATCCCAAATAACTATAGTCACAATAATTTGTTAATGGGAACACATCACAGAAAGAGGTAAATTGTGATATCAAAACCTAAAATGGTTGCGGGGGAGGGGGGGAGTAAAAGTGTAAGTTTTTGCCTGTGGTAAAAACTTTATATATATATATATAAAACTTTATATATATACATAAAATTCCTTTAAAGAGGAATTGAAACCAATTCCTCTCAAACATTTCCAGAAAACTTAAGAGGAAGGAGCACTTACAAAGTAGAGGCAGGCATTGCCCTGATTCCAAAACAAGATCCAGACATTATAAGAAAAGTACAGGCCTATATTCCCAATGAATATAGAAGCAAGAATTCTCAATGAAATACTGATAAACCAAATTTAACAGCACATTAAAAAGATCATACACCATGGTCAAGTGAGATTTATCCCTGGGATTCAAAAATGGTTCAACATATGTAGATCAGTTTGATATGCCACATTAATAGAATGATAAAAAATCAGATGATCTCCATAAATGCAGAAAAAAAATTGACAAAATTCAGCATCATGATAAAAACTCTCAACAAATTGAATACAGAGGAAACATATCTCAACATAGTAAGGGTCATATAAGCCCATATATAAGCCCACAGCTAACATCATGCTCAGTGGGAAAGGCTGAAATAGTTTTCTCTAAGATCTGGAACAAGACCAGGATGTCTTGCTATTCAGCGCAGTACCAGAAGTCCTAGCCAGACCAACTAGGTAAGAAAAAGGAAGAAAATGCAGCCAAATTGGAAATGAAGATGTAAACTTGTCTCTATTTGCAGATGACGTAATTTTATATATGGAAAACCGAAAGACTCCACCAAAAACTTGTTAGAACAAACTAACAAGCTAATTAAGTTGTAGGATACAAAAATCGCCATACAAAAATCCATTGCCTTTCTATACACTAACACGAGCTACCTGAAAAAGAAGTAAACAGTTCCATTCACAGTAGCATCAAAAATAATAAACTACTTAGGCATGAACTTAACCAAAGGAGATGAAAAGACCTATACCACTGAAAACTATAAGACATTGATGAAAGAAATTGAAGACAGAATACATGGAAAATATCATGTTACTATATTGAAAGAATTAGTATTGTTAAAATGTACATACTAAAAGCAATTTATAGATTCATTAAAATTGCTATCAGAATTCTAACAGTATTTCTCACAGACATAGAAAAAAGAGTCATAAAATTCCTGTGGAATCATGAAAGACCTAGAATAGCCAAAGCAATCCTAAGAAAGTAAAATATGCTGGAGGTATTACACTTCCTGATTTCAAACTATATTACAAAGCTGTGGTAACCGCATAGTATGGTTCTGGCATAAAACTAGACACACAGATCAGTGAAATAGAATTGAGAGCTGAGAAATAAACTCCTGTGTATGTGGTCAACTAATGTTTGACAAAATATCCCAGAATACTCACTGGGGGAAAGGTTATGTCTTCAGTAAGTGATGTTGGGAAAATTGAATGTCCAAATGTAAAAGAATGAAATTACAGCTCTGTCTTAAATCATTTATGAAGATGAACTTGAAATGGATTAAAGACTTAAATGGAGGATCTGAAAACACCTAGAAGAAAACACAGGGAAAAAAACTCCTTCATGTTGATCTTGGCAGTGCTTTTTTTTTTTTTTTTTTTTTGGATATGACCCCAAAAATACAAGCAACAAAAGCAAAAATAGTTGAGACTACATCTAACTAAAAAGGTTCTGAATAGCAAAGGAAACCACAAAATGAAAAAGCAACCAAAGGAATGGGAGAAAATATTTGCAAACCATATATCTGATATATAAACTCATATATATCAATAATGTAAATAAAACAAAACAATCTAATTAAAAAATGCCAGGCAAGGGGCTTCGATAGACATTTTTCCAGAGAAGATATACAAATAGCTAACATGTACATGGAAAGGTATTCATCACTAATCAGGGAAATGCAAATCAGAATCACAATGAGATATTCCTCACACTTGTTGGGATGACTGTCATCAAAAAGATGAGATAACAAGTGTTGGTGAGAATGTGGAGAAACGGGAACCTTTGTGTGTTGTTAGTGGTAATGTCAATTGGTACAGTCGTGATGGAAAAGAGTATGGACGTTCCTTAAAAAATTAAAACTAGAAGTACCATAAGACCCAGCAATCCCAATACTGATTATATAACTAAAGGATAAGAAATTAAGATCTTGAGATATCTGCAGCTTCATATTCACTGTAACATTATCCAGAGTAACACATGGAAACAATGTTAAGTATCCCTCTACAGATGAATTGGTAGAGAAAGTGTGGTATGTATACAAAATGGAATATTATTCAGCCAGTGGAAAGAAGAAAGTTTTGCCATTTGTGACAACGTAGATAGATTGAGGGCATTATGCTAAGGGAAATAAGTCGGAGAAAGACAAATACTTTATGATCTCACTTATATGTCGAATCTAAAAAAACCTGAACTTATAGTAATAGGAGTAGAACATTGTTTTCCAGGACTGGTCGTTAGGCAAATGTGGAGATATTGGTCAAAGAGTACACACTTACCAGTTATAAGATGAATAAGTTGTAGGGATCTTATGTACCGTATTGTTGACTATAGTCACAATATGCTATTATATACTTGAAAATTGCTAAGAGAGTAGATATTAAATGTTCTCACCACACACAAAAAATGGCAATTACTTGAGGTTACAGAGTTCTTAACTAAATTGTGGTAATCATTACAATATACAATATGTGTATCAAATTAGCATGTTGTATACCTTAAACTTACATCATGTTATGTGTTAATTATATCTCTATAAAGCTGAAAAAAAAGAGAAGTGGTTGTAATATTCAAAATTCTCTGTGGAAAGATCAGCAAATAGAGGCTTTACAGAGATTATTTAAACGATTAAGAAATATTGTGGGGCATCTGGGTGGCTCAGTTCGTTAAGTGTCTGACTTCAGCTCAGGTCAAGATCTCACGGTTTGTGAGTTTGAGCCCCACATCAGGCTATCAGTGTAGAGCCTGCCTCAGATCCTCTATACCCTTCTCTTTGCCCCTCCCCTGTCCATTCTTGCTCTTTCTCAAAAATAAACACTAAAAATTTTTAAAAAAGAAATATCTTATAAAATGCTATAAAATATACAAATTGTCACAATATATGTTTTAAATTTGTATACAAATGAAAATAAAGTAATCAAAATTACTTAAAAATTATTTTACATGTTACTCTATTATCTAGAAAAGTCATTTATGTGGAAAAGCTGCATGTTTTAATTGAAATGAATTGAAGAGTGATCTATTATATCATGATATTGAGAGGCTGTTATTGTTCACATATTTATACCTCATTAGAGTTATAGATTTTTGAATAGTTAGTAACTTTAAAAACTTTAAAAACAAAAACTTTTTTGTGCAGTGCCAAAGTTATGGTCTGGTTTATTGCGGAGATTATAAATGAGTTGACTGGTACTGAAATAAAGTCTAATGCTTGAAATTATTTTCCCAGAACATTCTAAAAAATGTTATGTTTTCAGATGAATTTGTAGTTTATTAAATCCCCAGTAGAGTTGATTTATAGTGACTAAAATTTTCTGTTTTCATAATAGGAACAAAAATCGTAAAATCCACCTGGGAACCTGAGAAACATATCCTACGCTTATTGTTGCCAAAACCTCTTGAATAAAAATCTCTCTAGCTATTTTCATGTGTTTAACCAATCTGTCCCCCTCTCTGTGAGAGGGCTTTTCATGTCTGAAACTTTTCCCTTTGCTGATCTAGTGGTAGAAGAACTCTTTTTTTCAAAAGAGGATAGTATTTTCTGTATGATAAAGTGATTAAGTTGGCTTATCTCATTTTATCTGTCTTGATCTTAAATTATGCTTATGCTATTAAATTTGTGTTTTGTGAATATAGGTGACTCTTGAACAACATGACTTTACATGACTTTGAACTGCATGGGTCCACTTATATGTGGGTTTTTCCCAACACATACAGTACAGGTACTGTAAATGTATTTTCTCTTCCTTATGGTTTTCTTAATACTTTCTCTTCTGTATCATACTTTTTAAATAAGAAAACAGTAATATATATAATATGCAAAATATGTGTTGTCAACTCTTTGTGTTATCAGCAAGACTTTGGGTCAACAGTAGGCTATCAGTAGTTAAATTTTTGGGGAGTCAAAAGTTATATGTGGATTTTTGACTGTGCAGGAGTTAGTGTTTCTAACCTCCACATTTTTCAAAGGTCAACTATATTTTGTTTAGCATCCTAACTATTCCCTGAAGTCTCTAACATACTTGATAAATTGATTTTTCCCCACCCCGGATCATCTACTGAGTGATATAGCTGAAATTAAACTGAATTAGAGACTGGTGGTAAAATATTCTAAAAATTAAAGGATGAAGGTAAAAAGTGTGAGGACAAAAATGTACTCAGCCATGTTTTCATGGGATGGTTTTGCTCCTTATAGTGACAATGTGTTATTTTGGGTTGCTTGGGCTAGGACTTGTCTTTGGTTGATGTCCAAAAGTTGAGCTCCCTTGTTTTGGAAGGGAGTGGATCAGACTCTACAACTCTCTAGAAAACAAAGCTTTTCCACTCCAAAGTCTAACCCTACGCTTGTTCAAACCTTCACTTGCTGTTTGGGTAAACCTTACTCTTCTATTCAATGGCTTATCACCTAGAGTCTGAAAAGAAAGTTCTGATTGATTAACACTTGAGTTTTGTGTTTACTTTATTGCTTGAATGATGTATGTATGGTGGGTATGTTTTCTCAAATTCATTTCCAAAGGTACTAAAATAAAAGGAAGAGTGAAACCAATGTGGGTGACACTGTTTTTATGATATCTTATTTGAATTCCGGATGAAATTGTACAAAATAAGTCCCCCCCCCCCTTCTTTTGTATTTTGAAATTAGCACTCACTATTGGCACAAATAAGCGTTACAATGAGTTAGCTCTAGGAATAGTTCAAATCTAGGGAGAATTACTAGCCTATTAGAATACCACATTTGACCCCTTTTCCTTTCTTTGCCACATCCGATTGGTTGCCAAGTACTCCTCCTTTCACATAGAAGTTTACCCTGGCTTTTGCCCTCTCTCTCCCCCTTTTACTATTTTAGGGCCACATGACTGTTTTCTTAGACTCTTCCCTTTTAAGTGGTCTCTACATCTGCCTCAGTACTATGCCAGATTGTTCTTAGTTACTACTTCTAGATCAGTTTTGCTAAAGCTGAGCTTAAGATCATGTCGGTCCATTACTTAAAACACTGCCAACAGAAGCAGATTCAGTTTCCGTCCCCATGACCTGGTGATTTCCTTTTATTTTTTTTTTAAAGTTTATTTATTTATTTATTTTAATGTTTATTTATTTTTGAGTCAGAGAGAGACAGAGTGCGAGCAAGGGAGGGACAGAGAGAGAGGGAGACACAGAATCTGAAACAGGCTCCAGGCTCTGAACTGTCAGCACAGAGCCCGACGCAGGGCTCAAACCCATGAACCGTGGGATCATGACCTGAGCTGAAGTTGGACGCTTAACCGACTGAGCCACTCAGGTGCTCTTATTTATTTATTTTTGAGAGAGAGAGAGAGAGAGAGAGAGAGAGGGAGGGAGAGAGAGAATCACAAGCAGGGTCCAGGTCCACACTGTCAGCGCTGAGCCCAACATGTATCTCGAACTCATGAACCGTGAGATCATGACGTAAGCCAATGATTTCCCTTCAATTTAAGTTTAGCTCCAATACTCTCTTTCCTGTGAATTACTGATAAGCCAAGGTGAAGCACTAAACCCTTATCCCTATCTACCTTAGTCTTTCCAATTTCTCTGCCTTTGGTGTATCTTCTTCTCTTTATCTGGAAATGTTTTGACTTTATCTTCATGTGCAGATCTAATCTGTCATTTGGCAATTTTATTCTGTCATCATGGAATAATCTTTATGTTCTCCGATAAATATTCTTCCCATGTGTTTTTTCAGGATCCTTTGATATTTATTTTTATCATGTACTGTAATTTGTACATATATATAATGTATGTATATTTATGTTATGTATATCTGTGTCATACCTTCCACCAGGTATTCAGCTTCTCCAGCGTAGGCTCGTATCTTTTAGACAAGTTGCAAGACCTGGAGTGGTGATTTTGTGTGTGATAGGAGCTCACTATACATTTGTTAAATGATGAAATAAATGAATTTCTGTCTTGTGTATTTCATTGTCAGTTTTGTACCAGTAATGCCTCAACTCTCAGTCTGAAAAAGACAAATGTGATACTGGCCACGATTTTTGCTGAGCCTAAATTAAGAAACTCTGAGAAAGTTTAATCATGGAGACAATCAGAATGTACTCTGTTATTTAGGGAAAAACCTCTGGCAAACATGCCTGTTTTTCAAGTTCTTTGTCTTTTCAGGGTAGGCTATGATTATTCCCTTTAAACATCTCACAGATTTAATAAGTTGAACCATTGTCTTAAAGTGGTTTATAACTTACTTCATGAAGAAACTGAACTCTTGAAATAAAAGTCCAACAAAGGTGAGAGTAATTCAGTTTCACACCTTACTTTTCTATCCATTCCTGTCTTTAGAGTAGTTTTCAAGGTTTGTGTAAAATAACAACCTATGAGTGAGACAATGAGATCTTTCTGATACTTTCATTTAAAAAATGAAAAGGGACCTCAAAAGCCATCCTTCAGCACATTGTTTTTTATTAGGCTCCATGGTAATTACGAATACATTTCATAGTATGAATGATGCTATCTATTCTTTACCTTCTTTTTTTTCTAAATTTCTGTTGCACAGTTTTCTGTACTAAAGTGAATTGGATTTACTGTTGCTTATAGGGTATTTTTAAGTGATTCTTATTCCAGGTTTTAATAATGAATCAAATCCAATTCAAATATGAAATTTACAAATAATTATGGCAGTGGAACTATTTTGGGTGTTATTCAACTCCTGAGAGTAAAATTAATAAAACTGCAAGAAGAAAATTGAAAAGTAGTGAAACATGGCTTTGGTCAGAATCCTCAGGAAAGATTTGTGCTGCACTAGTTCATTTTGCTGTGTTCTCAGATTCTGAAGTATGCCAGCATTAGACAAAGGACTGACGATATGGTTACTATTTAGGGATGTTCATTGTTTGAGAAGAAATGCAACAGAATCTTGAATAATCTCATGCTCATGACATGTATGGAATAATATTATAGAGATTATTTTAAATCATAAATACATTTTATATATTAATGTCTTAAAATGTGTTTTGCTTTCCAGATACGATATTTAAGATATTTCCGTGGAAATGTTTTGTTCTAATTTTTGCCAGCAGTAGTATCCTATACCATATTTGTTTGAACTTTTGAAAGTTGATTGATAACCATGGTGTTAATTTGCTTATTTTACCTGAAAATTTTGAATGATTCTCTTAAATATTTCCACAGAAATTCATTTTTCATTTATCTCTTCTTTGATATAGGTATTTTAGTGAGAGTCTCTTGATAAAATTTATACAAGTAGAATTGCTATTTTTGTCTTAATGGTGGAAGAATGACTTGTAACAAGCACCTGATTATATCTCTTATGTTGTGTGCTTTTAGTAAGTACACACCAATTTATTTTACCAACATTATTCTATAGAAAGAGAACGCCTGTCTTTTTTTTTTTTCTTCTTCTTTTTTCTGAGTTAGTTCACACAGTGTTGTTTAATAGAATATAAGGTGAGATCTTACGGGGTGGCAGAGAATGTTTGGTTTAACTTGGGGGAATAGGAGAATGGGCTATTTCTTCACAAAGAATTTAAGAATCAGAACTGTTTGCCACTGTAATTATGAACAACTGTAGCTTGCTTAATTTTAATTTTCTATTTTAAATGCTCTGGTGATTTTAATTTCATCTATAAAATGTTAAAAGTATAGTCTGATGAAAATAGTTTGTGTCTAAGAAATAGTTTTGTTTCTTTTTCCTTTTTTGTTTCTTCTTCTCTTTCCTTTTTCATTTAGTGTTTTTCCTTTTTTTTCTGTCTAATCAAAAGGTGTGTAAACCTAGAAAACTTGCAGAGAACATTGGACCTTCTCTTTTTGTCTTTTCTCACTATTGTATCATATTTTCCCTGGTATTATTGTCTTTTTAAATGTTAATTAATTTTGAGAGAGAAAGAGAGTCTGCCTGAGCAGGAAAGAGCAAAGAGAGAGAGAGAGATGGAGACAGAGAGAGAGAATCCCAAGCAGGCTCCCTGCTGTCAGGGCAGAGCTTGACATAGGGTTGGATCCCACAAACCCTGAGGTCATGGCCTTAGCTGAAATCAAGAGTTGGACACTTAACTAACTGAACCAACCAGGCACCTTTTCTTGGTATCATTGTTAAGATGACTTTATGAGGCAACTGTCAATATTGTTTATTGTTAACTATTCACCTATATGAATAGGAAACAAGTTTTTCCTTTATGGGTCTGTGTGGATAGACAAACCACTACTATGATATAAGAGGAGATTATATCTTCTTGATATTAATATTAAAACATTTTTTTCTCCCCTTTAAAAAATTGGCTTCTGATGGGACACCTGAGTGGCTCAGTCAGTTAAGTGTTGGGCTTCAGCTCAGGTCATCATCTCACGGTATGTGAGTTCGAGCCCTGTGTCAGACTCCATGCTGCTGAGAGCCCAGAGCTTGGAGCCTGCTTCAGATTCTGTGGCTCCCTCTGTCTCTACCCCTCCTCCACTCAAACTCATTCTCTCTCTCTCTCTCAAAAGTAAACATTAAATAATGTATAAAAAATTGGCTTCTGGAAAGTGGTGTTCTTTAATATTTAGTAAATACTACACACCCAACTTGGTGTCTTTTGCTGGGTAATTGCCATTATCTCTGTTATAAAATTCACAAATCCCATTCTTTCTCCATTTTCACAGGATTATTCAGTAATTAATTGGATAGCCTGGAGCAGTCTTTAAAAAGTTGGATATCTCCAAGATTCCTTTCCCAGCTCTAATATTCTACAAGTTCTTGATTTTAACTTACATTGCTTTTCAAAAGTTTTAGGGTAATGTTTGCCATTTCTTACATTACCCTAAATCGAGTGTAAAACTATTTGTAGAATAACAATATCTAGCTTGTATGCTCTGGGGAAAGATAATTCTAGACTGTATTTTTCTACTTGATATGTTTTTACTTTGGGCAACCCTGTTGGGAAAATAGATTTCCAGAGAGCTTGAAACTGACAAATGGGCATTTTGACAGGTATTCCTAGAAGGAGAGCTATAGCCGCCAATCCTTTCAGTTTCCTTATTACAACAACTGTGTTTAGTAGAGACTGACATACCACAGTTTGAAACAAGTATTTTGTGTTGGAGAATGGGTGAATATAAAACTTTTCTAATGTATTGGAAAATTTACTTTGCTATTAGGAAGAATAGAGAAACTAACAATGTTGGTATGAAGTACTTTTTTTTAATGGCCTAAGCCTGACCTGTTATTGTGAACTTTTGTGTCTTCCATTCAGAACGATGTTCCTTGAGGAGGGTGTCATTTGTGCTGCTTTTTGTCATTTAGTGGCTTTGTCCTCTGTACAACCTGTGGCTTTAGAACAGAAAACTTCAAAGTAAATTTTAGCAGAAACAAATTTTGTGGGATTTTTTTTTTTTTTGCATAAAATACCACAGGTAAGTAGTATTCTCCAGACCTCAGTGGAACTAGTCTATTTATTTCTATAAAATTAGTTTGTGAACAAGATAGACCTGAACTCTCTTGGTTCTATTTATGGCTATTCTCTTTCCATTTTATAAACTTATCATCAGCATGAATGGATTTTATTTTTTTTTTTATTTTTTTTATTTTTATTTTTTTTGTGTAAATGAGTTTATTGACGAAGACACAAGGTCAAGCTTCCCCCAACCCCTACCCTCCCCAAGAACAGATCCCAATAACCAAAGAATGATAAGCATTCTTAGGGTGACATTTACCCCTCTGACTCCCAGTGGCTTTCCACAACACAGACACATGAGAGGCTCGGGCGAGGACAGACACTCAGGGAATCTCTGACCAGCAAGAGTTCTGGGTGTGTGTGTGCTTCCCTGCCCTCTGTAGGACACCAGCTGATGTTACAAAGACATACTGAGGCAGAGGAGAGAACATGAATGGATTTTAAATAATATTCTGTAGGGCTCCTTAACTGTAGAAGCACAGTGTTGTTTTTTGAGTGGAATACAAGAGGCAGCCAGGCAGTCTCTCGTTCTTCACTTCACACTGAATGTTAGCAACTGCCACGTTGTTTTTCTCCACCGTGTCGTCACCGTTGCCGCTGTCTTCTTCATCAAAAACAAGAGAGATTTGACTGATTTGTAGAATTTGTAAAAAGTGTAAATCTGAGAATCCGTATCGCAAAGATGACTTGGTGTTTAAAGTTAGAGGAAATGTGATGAATAGCTACAGCTTAAGACCAATTCCATGGGATGCCTGGGTGGCTTAGTCATTTAGGCATCTGACTTCAGTTCAGGTCACAAGCTCGTGGTTCATGAGTTCAAGGCCCGTGTTGGCTCTGTGCTGACAGCTCAGAGCCTAGAGCCTGCTTCAGATTCTGTGTCTCCCTCTCTCTCTGCCCCTTCCTGCTCCCCCCCCCATAAATAAACATTAAAAAAAAAGAGTAATTCCTTTTGGTAGTAGTGATTGAGTGATTTTGCCTGTTTTGGAGAATCAGGTCAGATGTATATATGAATGACTCTATGGAGTCTTATTTTATATGTTTGAGCCTGGATGAAAATCAGTTGCATTTAGCTTTTAACTTGGACAGGGGTCTCCTAGTCGGTAACACATTTTTTTTCTTTCTTAAGCTTCTTTTTTAAATTCTGAAACAAATTACTAAAGAGCATTCATTTCTCTGATAAAAACTTTTCTGCAAATGTAGGCATATACCTAAAACAAAAATACATTGCCTTATATAAGACTTTTGTAATTTCTTTAACTCCCTGTAGACATTTTGAAAACCACTTGTTTGCAGTACTAATGATCACATTCTTTTTTTTTTTTTAATGTTTTTTATTTATTTCTAGGAGAGAGAGAGAGGGACAGCGTGAACAGGGGACGGTCAGAGAGAAAGGGAGTCACAGACCGAAACAGGCTCCAGGCTCTGAGCTGGCAGTCAGCACAGAGCCCGACACGGGGCTCGAACCCGCGAACTGCGAGGTCATGACCTAAGCGAAAGTTGGACGCTTAACCGACTAAGCCACCCAGGCGCCCCTAATGATCACATTCTTTTCTGAAGAAATTTATTTCTCCAGTTTTTGTTTTTTGTTGGTCTCCTGTTTATTTCTCCCTCTTTCATCTCCAGTCATTTCAACATCTCATACTTTTTTTCCTACTTTATCTAATTGAAGCTTTACTAAGCTCAGAAAATACAATCTTTATGACTTACAGTCCTAGACTTAAGAGAAAAGAGATCTTTAATAGGTTTCCTACTGACCCTGGCAGGTTTCTAATTTGCTTTTGCCTAGAACTTTGTTGATTTGAACAGATTGTCTCTTGACCTCCCATCCAGCTGTGGCTGACTTTTCTGATAAAGTATCTTTTATACTCTGGCATTGTACAGATAGTGTGCTGAGTATTGTTATGGATAAAACCAATTAGTAAGTCATAGTTTGTTTCACTGTAGCAGGGAAACTACTTGGAAGATAAATAATCATATATATGTTAATAAAAAATTATGCAGGCTTAAATAAGTGGAGGAGGCCTGGGATAGTATGTCCTGAGTGTGAAATAAGTCTGGAATTTGTGACTTTGAAGTCTAAACTAGACCAGTGATTGTAGTGGTGTGGAAGAGCCGCACTAACATTTTCTACCAGGCTAACGTGGGATGGAGAAAGGAGGATGCCGGGTAGCAAGTGCTTGTGTTGCCTGTGAATTTCTCTTGTTTTCGTTTTATCATCTAGTTGAGAGGAGCATAATCACCTTTACAGAGCCACTTAGAGCTGAGAATCTTTGAGTATTTTCCATTAAGGAACAGAGGCCCCTTGTTGTAAATCCAGCACCGTCGCTGTGGTGCAAGATGGTAGGTTGCCTTGCATGTCAAGTCTGTTCCTGCCTCTCATTCTCATGCCCTAAGGATCCTTTGTTGGAAGACGAAGGCAACTGTCGGGCTATTTCTGGGTTCTCTAATACGTGCAGTGTCTCCGTTTAGTTTGGAACTGATCCAGATGTGTCATCCTTTAGGGTTCTTAAATGTTAATATTCCACATTTCATTGCCTTGCCTTGTTTTTATGGCCAACTTGGAAAGCTGAGTGTTTGAACCCAGTCAGATGTCATTATCTGATACTAGCATACACACCTATTCTTTTTACCCAGCTATGTTTATGACTTGCCTTCACCCCCCCATCTCTATTTTAAAATATAAGTGTATCTGAAACATCTCATCATAATTTTACAGTGAAAATGTAACTTGGAATTTAAAAGAGCTTGAGAATTTTTTTATATAGAAGATTTAATTTGCTGATACTCATATCTTCTTATTTTTCATTTCAAAATAATTCTTTTTTGTATATTTTTAAGTTGATTCATATTAAATACATTAGGCATTCAGTATTTTATTGTATAAAAACATTTCTGTGTTGAATCAGATCAAGATTCTGAAAGTGTAGCTAATTACTATGTTAAAAGCATTGTGTAACTAGGATGTTAACTAGACGATCATTTTGCAATGTATACAAATATTGAATCATAATGTTGTACACCTGAAACTTATATAATGTTATACGTCAACTATACCTCAATAAAAAAGAAAAAATGGGAGGGGCGCCTGGGTGGCTTAGTCAGTTGAGCGTCTGACTCCTGATTTCGGCTCAGGTCATTATCTCATGGTTTGTGACATAGAGCCCCGCATAGGGCTCTACACTGACAGTATGGATCCTACTTGGGATTCTCTGTCTCTCCCTTTCTCTCTGCGCCTTTCCCTCTGGTGCTTGCTCTCTCAAAATAAATAAATAAACATTGGAAAAGCAGGATATCTGGAAATAGTAAAACAAAACAAAACAGGATATAATTTTATTTGTCAAGAAGTAATTCTGCTTCCCAAATGAATGAACAGATTTTCTTTTTTCAGTTTTTTTTTTTTTAAAGCAAGCTCTGCACCCAACATAGGGCTTGAATTTACAACCCTGGCATCAAGAGTTGCATGTACTACCAACTGAGCCAGCAAGGCGCACCTCCACAGATGTTCTTTTTAAAACTTAATCAGTTAATCAAAACCTATTTATTGGGACACTTTGGTTTATCATAGCACTCTGTTGGTTACTATGAAATCCATTGAAAATTAGGGTTATATAGTGCCAAGCCATAAAACATGAAACCAAAGCTAATTTTGATAATTCAGTTTATGTGAGAAGTATACTGTATGCTAGGTATTAGAGAAAAAAAATTAATTCCCCCCATCTTTCTATTAAAAATTTTTTAAACCTATGGAAAAGTTGAATGGATAGTACATACAGTAAGCACCCATATATGCTTCATCTAAATTCTTCAACTGTCAGAATTTTATCACATTTAAATTAATATTGTTCCTCCCCCCCATAAGTCTATCTGTATATAGACATACATGCATACATGTATGCTTCTTTGTTTTCTTTAATCATTTATTGTAAGCTGTAGACATCAGGGTACTTTCTCACTGACTACATTATCTCTGAAGAGTAAGGACATTCTTCTACATAATCTCTGTACCTCTTTTATAATAAAAAAATAAAAATATTTTTTATGCTTATTTATTTTTGAGACAGACAGAGAGAGTGCAAGCCAGGGATGGGCAGAGAGAGAGGGGACACACAGAATCTGAAGCAGGCTCTAAGCTCTGAGCTGTCAGCACAGAGCCCAACGTGGGGCTCGAACCCGTGAACTGCAAGATCATGACCTGAGCCGAAGTCGGACACTGAACCGACTGAGCCACCCAGGTGCCCCTATAATAAAATATTTTTAACAGTGATGCAACATTATCACCAACTATATAATCCATTTTCAGATTTCTGCAGTTGTACTAAAATTGCCTTTCATAGATTTTGTTCATTTGTAGGAGCCAGGATCTAACAAGGCAAGTGCATTGTATTTGGTTATCCTGTCTTTTCTGGACAGGCTTCCTCTGATGTATACCTATGCTGTCGAATATGATAGCCACTAGTGGTACGTGACTAAATTTAAATAGATTAAAATTTATCAAAATTAAAAACTTAGTTCCTTAGTCACATAAACTTTGTTTCAAGTGCCTGGTAGCCATATGTGGCTAGTGGCCACTCTGTTGGATGGCACAGATACAGAATATTCTCATTATCGGGGCACCTGGGTGGCTTCGTCGGTTAAGTGTCCGACTTTCGCTTAGGTCATGATCTCGCGGTTCGTGGGTTCGAGCCCCGCGTCGGGCTCTGTGCTGACTGCCAGCTCAGAGCCTGGAGCCTATTTCAGTCTGTGACTCCCTCTCTCTCTGACCCTCCCCTGCTCACGCTGTCTCTCTCTCTTTCTCCTAGAAATTTAAAAAAAAAAATTTTTTTTTTAAAAGAATATTCTCATTATCACAGAAAGTTCTATTGGACGTATCTAGGACATGCCCCATCCTCTTTTGTCTTTCATGAAATTTAATTTATTTTTTGAAGCAATCAGGCTGGTTGTCTTGTTGAATATTCTACATTGAGTTTGTCTTCGTTGCTTCTTGGTGATGAGATTCAGCTTGTGGCAGATTATGTCTTTCAAAGGTAGCCATACTAATATGTTTAGCCCATCTCACATCCTTTTCTTAAAATGTGACTGACATTTCTTCACCTGAGAGGTGGAGTCTTTGTTCCCTCCCTGTGGGAGGGTATGGGCAAGGACGTGTGACAGCTGGTCATTGCAGTCAGGTGGAAGGATGCTATAAGCCTTAAGACTCACTCACTCACTCTTGGGATGCTTACCTTTGGGACCCAGCTACCATCTTGTGAGGAAGCCTGGGTCTTGCAGAGGTATTACACAGTACCCGTTCAGGTCTCAGCTGACAACTTGATGTGCCAGGGAATGGGCCTTCAGATGAATAGTTCTTCTTGCTCTGGTCTTCAATGTAGTACAGGAGAGACATGCAGTCCCAGCTCGGGTCTGTCTGAAATCCTGATGCACAGAAACAGAGCTAATAAATTATTATTTTTTCCAGTTGCTAAGTTTGGGGAAATTTTCTCACAGCAGTAAGTAGTTCATACTCAGATTAAACAATTTAGCAAGGGTGCTCCATTAGTGATGGTGTGAATTTCCTATTGCATCACACCAGGAGGCATGTGATGTCAGTGTGACTTACGGGTGATGTTTTATCACTTGGTTAAGGTGGTATCCATCATCTCTCTCCATCATAAATATTCCTCTTCCTTTGGTAATCAGTAAGTAACATGAGGGTCATTTAACCTTGCAAATAATATGAGCTTCCACCAAGTTCCCTGTCAACATTTCACTCTATGCTGTTGTTTTGAGTGGATTTAAAAACGGAAACAATCTTAGGACTCATTTTACTCTTGTAATTTTGCAGCCTGATTTAATAAATATTAGGTTTCCATTGGAGATACTGCCTTGAAACTAGAGACATAGAAATACATGAGATTTGATTTTATGGCCTTGGAGCTTATGGATGAAAACTAACATGACTGGAATTCAAAAGGGTTGACTGGGTGGTGCGATGTTTGTGTTCCAAGATGATTCAACTAAGACATTTTATTTTCCAACAGAGTAAAATAACGTCATTATGGTAACTGTATAACTGGAGTTTAAGACTAGTCAGTGGTGCTGCCTGAATTATATTTTTTCAGGCAGATTTGAAATGAAAAACAGATTTTTTTTAAGTCTACTTTTATATTAGAATTTCTGTGACTTTCCTATTTGAGGGATTTGAATGTATCTTTTTCTAAATATAGAAATGTGTGTGATTTAAAAAACAGATTTATCAAGGCCCAAATTTCTTATTATTAAAGACTTAGTAAATAATAATGTTTATGAATTAAAGACTGTAAGGATACTGCTGTGTGATATTTATTTAAAGTTTATTTATTTATTTTGAGAGACAGACAGAGACAGCGTGAGCAGGGGAGGGGCAGTGAGAGACGGGGAGAGAGAGAATCCCAAGCAGGCTCCACACTGTCAGCGCAGAGACAGATGCGGGGTTTGAATTCACAAATCACGAGATCATGACCAATGCTAAAATCAAGAGTTGGACACTCAACTGACTGCACCACCTGGGCACCCCCTATTGTATAATATTTTAAAAATATGGGATACAGTGCTTTAAAGGAACCATGAGAACATCAAATATAGCGCCCCAAATAGTTGAGTGAGTTCTACAGATGAACCATGTTTTAAAAACCCAGTTACTTGATTATGAATAGAATACATATAAATGATCTCTATGGAGATTTAAAAGTTTGTTCTGCCAATAAAAACCCATCATTTTCTTATAATTGTTCATTTTATCCTGCGATATAAGAATGACAGAAGCACTTTTTGTTTGTTTTGGTTTGATAATGGTAAATTTACAGATTTATTGGCTCTGAATTCTATTTAAAGTTCTTGGTAAGACATATAAGACAAATAAGAAGGAATAAATCCCACACTTTAAAATCCTGGAACCATAACTGGGTTTCTGATAGATAAGTAGTATGAAAAAAGTACTAAATATGCCACATTATATATCATATATCAAACAGTTATACATGTGGTTCTTGAAATGATGTTAAACTTTCCCCAAAGAATGACTTCATCTCTGTATATGGTATGAAAACACAGTAAAATTTTAAGTTTTCGGCAAGTTCCCATTGTGAATTTGAGATGTTGGGATTTCCTCAGTGTAAAAACACTCTGTTAAGCCCCCCAGTAAGGATTGATCTCTGCTATTTGTTGCTTTAATCATTTTAATGTATCATAATGGCTCTACTTAAGAGTACTTCATTGTTGTCTCTTTCTGGTGAAACTCTGTTGGCTAGACAACACTGCTAATGTTAAATTCATGATATTTAATTCCTCTGTGGACTATACAGTTTCATTTGTTGCTTGCTCTCAGTATGAATATTTAGCAACATTTTCTTCCCTGTAACTTTGGTTACAGGAAAAATTCCAGGAGAGAGCAAATGGATCAATCAAGAACTTAGAGAAGAATATCAGATACTACTCTTGCTAAGTAAAATGCTGTACCTTTTTACAGAGGGGGAATGCGTTTGGAGCTGCTTCAGAATCATATAAAATATATGAGTAATGGTAGTTAGCTGGGGAAAGAGCAATCAAAATATAAATGAGTTCAGGAAAGTGGAAAATTCTAAGGCATGTGATGATGATAGGAAGGCCTCACTCTGGGATGGTGAGATAAATGTGCAAGAATATGGGATTATTTAAGAAATGGAGCAAAACTGAGGAGTAAAGAGTCATTGGAGGGCTAGAGATCATTAGCATAGGTGTGAATGTTGGCAGACAGGAAAGGAGGAGAGGAGAGAGTAAGCCTGTTAAATTTTGAAGCAGAGGTGTGAGTTTGGTGCTTAGGAAACTAAGGATTTGCTGAGCGGGAAACCCATAGAAAGACTCCACTGCTTCAGGTGGTCGCAAGATGAATACTTCCAAGTGTCACGAGAAAGGGCTGGTTTTCCACAATCTCAAGACAGAAAGCATTGGCTGACAGACTTTGAAAGGCTCTGAAAGTATCCCTACATGTGAGTGACTCCCTCTACATGGCCCTTTGGTAGATGTCATCCAAATACAACTATTCACATGGAGTCTGATGTGGGTCTCGTTCCCGTGAATGGTGAGATCATGACCTGAGCCGATACCAAGAGTCGGACACTTAACTGACTGAACCACCCAGGTGTCCCACTCTCCTGACATCTTTAGTCAGTAGGATCAAGCAGACTTGACCTCAGAAATACCATTTCTGGTCGCGTGCACTTCAGGCCAGTGAGGTATTTTGGTAGAGAGGGTAGTAAGTGTGAGGAACTCCAGGGCTTAGGCTGTAGAGAGAGAGCATTCCTTCCTTTCAGGGGGGAAGTTGGAGAAGAGAGTGATGGGCAGGAATGCCCAGGGAGCCTAATGATTACCCTGGCCTCTTCACATCACGACACCACATTACCTATTGGTGAGCCAGTCTGCATCCCTGTCTCTAACACATGGGGAAAAAATAAAGCTAATATTGTTGTTCATAGAGATTTTTTTTTTGGGGGGGGTGGTGCTTTCACATATTTTGTTTACATTTTTAGCTAAATCTTATGGATAGTTTGCTTGGAATACATGGTGTTGGGTGTTCAAGGACAGGAGTTACTATATGCAGTTATGGACAACGTTTGAGAGTTATTTGGATGTCTTTATCTGTGTTAGCAATATGACTGTTCCTCTCTTCACCCAGGATCTAAAGCTGAATACCTATTCACTTACTCCCCGTTTACTACTCAGCCATGTCAACTACTATATCCTCAGATGAGCTGCTAAAGAAAACAGGAATATGTTATTATGTGACTCATCCTTCTGTGTTTTCCCCTGTATTTCAGATTTTTAATGGTGTGGTGTGGAGAGCTTCAGGATTTCCATTTCTGCTTTCCCTTTCCTGCCAAGCTCATGACCCCTGACAATTCCATCCTTTCCTTCATTTGCCTGGAGTTTTGGTTTGGGTTCTGGACTCTTTGGGAGTTTATAGAACAGGAGCCATTTAAACTTTTTTTTTTTTCTTTGCCAAATGGGACAAGTATCTTAATTGAGGACAGGCCAACACCGACTGTGACAGAATCTTCCCCTCATCCGCCTGGCACAGGGGAAGAATTCATGCACTAGAAGAATGGCCTGAAACTGTGCCTCCTAACAGTGTCCATTGGGATAAAGCTAATGCCCAGTCGGAGGCACAACACAGTGACTTCTTTGGCCAGGCTTGATTGTTCTGCTTGGTTCCGAGCCAGGTGGCGACCTGGTGGGTGAGCCATTGGCTCTCGCCTTTCCCCCTCCCCCTCACGTCTAAGATAAAATGTCCAGCTGTCCCTTTGCAGGACTCACCCTGTGGAAACAGTAATTGCCCTCACTGTTACTTGATATTTACATAATTCTGTTTAGATTTGTAACTCTAGTACTACCAATATGACTTTATTAGCAGTGTGAGAGCTTCAAATTGCTTGCCAGAATTCAAGAATGGAATCCATTTAACACGAGGCTGTTTAAAGTATTAAAAGAACTTCTGGAGTCAGCGTGGGAGAGGAAGTGTGAAGATTTGAATTATTGAACTAGTGTAGTTCATGTGCTATTAAAAGTTACTTTGATCACTAGAAATACTTGTCCCGAGGTTTGCAGTAGTTTTAATACCTTTTATCTTGTAGTCACTCTCTGACATGTGTAAGACACAAATGAGCACCCAAGGTTTCCCTCTCTCATGTATATCTGCTGTGTCTGATGGTACTTAAGCTTTTGTGCCTGGATTAAGTATGCCTTATTTGAACAATGGTAATAGATAGATGTTATCTATTGATCATAATGTATAGCTGTTATGATTTTTTAAGCCTAAAACGTAGTTGGAGGTAGATGAAGAAATCAAGAAAGAATTCTTAAAAAGAAACAAAAGTCCTCATCATTTCACAGAACTTCATCTATATAGATCTTCTATTTTAGGGGCGCCTGGGTGGCTCAGTCGGTTAAGCGTCTGACTTCGGCTCAGGTCATGATCTCGCAGTTTGTGGGTTCGAGCCCCGCGTCGGGCTCTGCGCTGACAGCTATCTCAGAGCCTGGAGCCTGCTTCAGAGTCTGTGTCTGCCTCTCTCTCTGCCCCTCCCCCACTCATGTTCTGTCTGTCTCAAAAATAAATAAACTATAAAAAAAGAAGCAGATCTTCCATTTTAACACTAGCTTTGCTTTCTGCAATGATGATGTATTACTAATAGCATTACTAATTTTAAATTACATTCTATGTAATTAAAAAAATCTTGAAAGTAACAGAGAAAGCCCAAGAGATTTATTGATGATGTTTCTGGGACACACAAACGTTTTTAAATTAAGCTAAATTACTTTGGTAGCTTTGGGAAGAGAACACTTATTCCTGCCACCCAACACTGGGGTCTCTTGTTTACCACTGGAGTGGCAGCTGTAGGGAATATCCTGGTTTCTTAAGGATCCAGTTATACCCTGAAGCACATTTCTGTAAGATACAGTGCTATAAATAAATGATGGTTATGCTACAAATGCTTTTGCTACCATAATGTCACTGAAATGATGGTACTAATACTGTCGATGGCATTAGAAAAGTAATGATTGCCTTGCCTTCCTCATGGAATTTTATGAAATGAAATGAGATATTAGATTCAAAAGTATTTTAAAAGATTGTAGGCAATCAGGGGTGCCTGTGTGGCTCAGTCCATTAAGTGTCTGACTCTTGATGTTGGCTCAGGTCATGATCTCATGGTTCATGGGTTCGAGCCCCAGGTTGGGTTCTGAGCTGGCAGTGCAAAACCTGCTTGGGCTTCTGTCTCCCTGCCCCTCCCACCTCTTCTGTCTCTCTCAAAATAAATAAACAAAAAATAAACGAAACAAAAATTGTAGGTGATCAGTAAATCTAAAGAGATATTATTATTATGATTTAACTTTTCTATTATTTTATCACTGTTTATTATTATCACTATCTATTATTTATCACTTCTAATATTTCATCACTATTAACATCTTCACTGTTGAAGTATAATTTCTCAGACCTCTTTCCTCTATTTACTGACTAATTTACCAGGAAAGGGAAGGTACATCATGCCAATTGGTAATTCGGAATTTATAACTGGAGATTTTTTTTGTTGATTTTTTGGGGAATCTGAGACCTCAGTGTAATAGTAATTCTGACTCTGGGCCCCTAAATCTCTTACCCCTCTAAGTTTTATTAAGTTATAATTGATAAATAAAAATTGTATGTATTTAAATGTACAATGCGGTGGTTTGATATAAATGTATAGTGTGATGGCTTGATATCATGAAATGATTGCTACAGTGAAGTTCATTAACACATCCATCATCTCACGTAGGTACCCTATTTTTGCTTTTGTTTTTGATGTGGTGAGAACACTTAAAAAATCTACTCTCAGCAAATCAAGTATGCAAAATAGTATTATTAACTCTAGTTTTCATGCTGTACATTGGGTCCCCAGAACTTATTCATCTTACAACTGGATGTTTATACCCTTTGACCAACATCTATCTTGCCTCTACTCCCTCTCTCCTTAGCCCCTGGCAACCACCATTCTACTTGCTGGTTTTCTAAGTTTGACTTCTTTTTTTTTAAGATTTCACATATAAGTGAGATCGTATAATATTTGTCTTGCTTTGTCTGACTTATTTCGCTTAGCATAATGTCCTCCAAGTTCATTCACATTGTCTTAAATGGCAAGATTTCCTTCTTTCCATGGGCTGAATAATATTCCTGTGTGTGTGTGTGTGTGTGTGTGTGTGTGTATAGCATTTTTTCTTTATGCATTCATGCCTTGATATAGGCTTAGGTTGTTTCTGTATCTTGGCTATTGTGAATAATGCTACAATGAAAATGTGGGTGTATCTCTTTGAGATACTGCTTTTATTTCCTGTGTATATATATCCAGAAGAGATTGTTTCTGGAATGAGATTGCTAGATCAAATGATAGTTCCGTTTTTATTTTTTGAGGAATCTCTATACTGTTTTCCATAATGGCTCCACCAGTCTGCATTCCCACCAACAGTGAATAAGGGCTCTCTTTTCTCTGCTCACTTGCCAACACTTGTTACCTCTTATTGATGATAGCCATCCTAACAGGTATGAGGCGATATCATATTGTGGTTTTGATTTGCATTTCCTTGATGATATGTGATGTTAAGCATCTTTTGTGTATTTGTTTTCCATGTATATGTCCTCTTGGGAAAAATATCTATTCAGGTCCTTTGCTCCTTTAAAAAATCTGATTATGTTTTGCTGTTGAGTTATATGTGTTCTTTATAAATTTTGAACATTAACCTCTCATCAGATATATGGTTCTCAAAGACACATTCCTTTTCATTTCATTGCTGAGAGTATTTTGACTTCTGCTTAAAGGCTGTGCCTAGTTCGGAGGGACCAGCTCTGTCCTTTGGAGAATTTTAAGAACCCTGACTCATTAGCTTCTTACTTGATATCAAATAATGTTTCTGTTGGTTCTGCGTGTTAACTTTGTGCCTCAGTCTGATAATTGGGTTTCTGTCTTGCTTGTATGGTGACTACCCCAGGTCACAGATTTTCTGTATAGACTTATTTGTCTTGGCCTTAAAAACCTGCCCAGAATCTCTTCACTGCCAGTCCAGCTAACATGTTATCTGAACTATGGTGTAAATAGATTTGGTAGGACTGGTACTAAGGAGAACGGAAGGTGTCCAGAGGTACAGAGCCTGAGAGGGGGAAGTTGACATGAACAGAGCAGAAAAGTACAAAAGAGCATCTCTTCATTCACTAGGTTGTGAACTTTGTAAAGGCAAGAAATCTTACCCTGTTGTTTACTACTCTGTCTCTATGTAAGTGTCTCAAGCTGTGCCTAGCATTTAACCTATCCAGTAAATATTTGCTGAATGAGTGTTTGGGAGACACACTGAATTGACGAGTTTGCCAGGAGGGCACTTCAGTGTGAACTTTTAGGGACTGGGATCGACGTCAGCCTTGTTTATGGCTAGAGCTCCACATACTTTTGTTGAATGAATGGGTAAGTGTTGGGATCACCGGAGTTGACGCTCGCATGCTGAAATCGATAATGCAGAATCTCCAGTCACGCCCAGGATTTGGGTCTCATGATAAGAAAGGAAGCAGAGTTCTAGATCTTATTATCTCCACCTGCTGACTAATTTAATAAGAGTTTTCGTCTTTAAGTATACTCTTATTTGAGCTAAAGCTTCAGAAAGAGAATTCTTTTGATCCTGAGGAAAAGAAGGGCTATTTTTATATAAAATCTTCCTTTTTGAGTTAATTTAAGCCCAATATGTAAATAGGTAGATATTTTTCTAAAATATGCTCTTAAAAATTACTTTTTGGCTAGTCAACACTTTTATACACACCAGTTCCAGAAGTATGGTTTTTAATATCATGTGAATAATAGCTCTGCTTTCAAGTACTCAACTAGGAGATGAAAGGCATCCACTGTTTTCATTCTTCAAGGTCTATTTTGGCATCCTGCGGTGTTAAGCAAGTGCTCACTGCTTCAGCCTCCTTGAATCTGGGCACTGAAGTGAGTGCTTCTACGTGTCAGACTCACATCTTCATCGACCTTTATCTCTGCATTCTGGTGTGGGCCATTTTAGGCCATAAGGATGTATAGTTTCCAAATACTATACTACTCTGGGAAAGTGAAACCTATCCAGAGTACAAATTGAATGATTCTATTGAAGAGGACAGGTTATCTTGATAGATGATACACTTAAAGGAATTTGTTCTAAATGTTTTACCTTTATAGAGTGCTTGTACTGCTTCTGGGATCAAATCGTCCCTGATTGGGATAAACATCAACTTCATGTATAAATATGAGAATTTTTTCTCTTTTTCTTTTTCTTTTTCTCTTTCTTTCTTTCTTTCTTTTTTTTTTTTTTTTGTGCATGTTTGTTCACCATAGGATGGAGCATAGAGCTAGGCTTGCTAATCAAGAGTAATTGCTTCTGCCAGGTATGACTTAAAACTGGAGTTGGAATTGGGGCAGGGCCGTGGCAAGCGCACACTGAGCACCAGAATGACAGGTGTGTCCTCTACAGGGTAGGAGATCACTGTCACTGTTGGCTGCCTGCTTTCTCCCTGTCTCCATCCAAGCACCCGGCAGGTTCAGAAAGATAGAGTCCAATTCTCCAGGCAGTTGTCCTCAGCAGGAGGAAACTGAGGGCAGTTATCATCTGAAATCATGGACTTAGGGGGCGAAAGGCAGGAAGCTTGAGGTTTTTGAAATGTAAATATTCTGTGGCAGGTGATTCACTTTTCTTAGACGAATCAGTGTAACCTGTCTAGATTTAGTTTACTATGGGAACTGATTCTTTGTAGGCTTACTGGTGTATGAGAGCACAAGTAAAATCTCCTAACCAATGTTGGAAAACTTAGAAAATAATCATCTCTAATTTTAAGGTACAAAGATAATTACTAATATTTTGTATTTGATTTTAATGATGAACAACATTTTTGCTCTATGTTGTTTTGATGAGGATAGTTTATTTTTTTTTTACCAGTACTATCAATTGTTGTCATCCTCCTCCTCCTCATCAAATATTTATTAATTCCTGGCTAATAAACAAGGGAAGTTCCAGGAAGAGTGGAGAAGATAAATAAATGGAAGATGTGGCTTCTTTTTTTAAGGAGATTATTTTCTATTTAGGACTGAACATACTTCCTGGGAAAATAAAATATATGATTTATTCATTACATACATGATTATTAAGCTCCCTTATGTGCTAGTCACTGTCCTCAGTGTTTGAGAAATTATGTTGAATAAAATGTAGTTTCAGCCTTAAACTTAATGTGCAGGGGGAGGGGACAGACCAGAAAATCAGAATTTCAATAAACTGTAATATGTGAATTGTTAGTGAAGTGCCACAGACAGAGGGAGTGCTTGCTATAGGAAGATATTGTACTGGAAGAGGTATGGAATAAAATACTCGACAGTTTGGGCAGCAGAATAAAAACATTCTTTTAAGTGCTTATCTCTTATGTTGCCCCTCAGTGAGAGCCTAAAGCATAACTTCAAATAGTCAAGTAATAAAAACATTCTGGTAACAATGTGAAAGTAATACAGTTGAGGGATGGATCTTGTGAAATTTGGTTAAATGGGCCTTAAATTCTTTCTAGTATCAATTGTCTTAATATTTGCTTTTGTCAGGAGTTTAATGTCGACATTTGACAAGTGCATGAAGTGCTTGTGTTCTGTGGTGTAGGTTGAAAAGGAGACCTAATGTTTTTTATTCTAGGTTGGCAGGTGTCAAGGTTAGTATTCCATTATGAAATTTAAGAAGCCTCATCTGCATTTTTCTTCTTTTGTTTAGGCAATGCATGTTCCCACCTCTGCAAGGAGGGAATTTGATGAAAGGGAAAAAGCTTAGATCTATTATACCTTGGATATTTTGTCTCTGTCTGCCATGAAATTTGTTGTTGAATAGAATTTTTACAGCCAGTTACTCTATTTTACACTGACTTGGTATATTTTATTTTCTTTATGTCAGATGAAAGAAATGAGAACTTACTTTTTTATACTCTTGAGTTGTTCAGTTCCAGAGGGAAAAATACCAAGAGAGCTGTAGAAGTTTTCTCCCTAGAGATCTTTAGAAAAGGCATCCAGACACTTAACTGTCTGAAATTGTTTGTGTAGAGTTTTGTGTGTCCTACTTCAGAAAGCAAGGTGTTTAAAAACCCAGACTTAGAAAATTGGTATCATTAAGGATGATTCTTATCTAGTCATTTTAGTTTTCTTACTAGGTAAATTTATTTGATAATAAATACTTACAATTGGTGAGTATCTGACTTATGAATATTGCTTACATAATATCCTAATTTGTATCGTGAAGCATTTTTTTTGAGTTTTCAGAACACTTTTACATTATTATATATTTGAGTCTTATGTAGTAGGCAAGGCTGGTATTATGATTATTCGCATTTTGCTGATGAGAAATCCGGATGCAAGGTTATAAGACTTACCTGAAAAGATGGTCCCCTGAACGGAAAAAAAAAAAAAAAAAAAAAAAAANGCTATTAGTTACCTAGTGGTGGGGTTTGGTACAGGTCTTCTGATAGCACATTCTTTGCTCATTTTAGTGTGTTATGGGGCATAAATGAGTATTTGTTCTGTTGTGTCAAAATCAGGTCCATGGGGTGTCTCTGAGCCATTAACTTCTCCTTTCTGCAAGGTGAATGGCTTCTGGGGAAAGGGAGAAGAGGTTTGGCCTTCCTCCCAAGTGACTATTTCCTCAGCTGGTACTTTTCTTACCAGTGCAGTGTTGAAGATGGTAATGGCAGGGAGGTGGGGGGAGAGGAGGCGGGTGTCTCAGATCAGTTCACAAAAAATAGTTTAACTTATAAAGTTCCTGAACTGATATTATTGGAACTAACTTGTTGCCCATAAAATAATATGGTTTGATGTTTATTTCTACCAAACAGGAAGTGAATTTGTTAATGTACTAAGATTAAGTACTTTCACAACTGCTTTAGCTATATAATAATAGGTTCAGATGAGCATTGATAAATTAGACTGTGCACTTAGGAGAAAGAAAATAAAATCAGTTCAGTAACCATGCACAGTGTACATCAGTTAAATTTTAGAGTTAACAGGGCCAAATGTGGACAATAAATAAAGTCTCTAGAAAGAAAAAGGACATATTATTGATGATTACTAGGAGAAGGGCGAGATTGTTTTAGAAGAAGGAATGGGCTCTCAACTCATTTGGTTGAGTGTCTGACTCTAGATTTCGGGTCAGGTCATGATCCCAGGGTCGTGGGGTTGAGCCCTCATCGGATTCCGTGCTGAGCGTGGAGCCTGCTTAGGATTCTCTCTCTCTCCTTCTGTCCTCTTCCTCTGCTTGTACTCTCTCTAAAATAAAAAGTAAAATAAGAAAAAAAAAAAGGGGGGGGTGAGTATTGTATAAGCATGCCTGACGTAATTCAGGAGTATGCAGATAGTAGCTAGAGGTAGGAAAATACAAGCTGGGGATAGTTGTAGGTGAGTTTGATGAGCTCAATTATGGTGGACCATGAATTCAGGACAAGAGATTTATTGGTCTTAAAGTAAAAGACTATAGAGCTCTTCTAGCCTAGGACTCATGTTTTCCAGGTAAGAAAACCAAAGTGAATCATTCAAATTAGTTAGTGGAGAAATTGGGGCTGGAACTCAGGCTTCTTAATTATTAAGCTAATGCTTCTATTTATGTGATCTTGTATGTTGTTGCCATTGTTGCTTCTGGGACAGAGAAAGTAAAAGGATTGCTTTGTAAGCGTAAACTTTCACAGTCTTAGAAAAAAGGATTAGAAGGAGAAGGTAGTTGAAATAGGAAGACCAGTTAAGCTTATTTTGATAATCCTGGTGTGAGGTGATACAGAATGAAAAAGATGGAGGAGTCGGTAACAACTAGAGCTTCAGGCGGAGTGATGAGGAAAAAGGAAATTGTGTTAGTGTATTTGGAGAGTAAACTTGATTTGTGAGGAAGATAAAGCTCAATTTTGAATAAATTAGGAAATCAAGGAGAAATGTTTTATTAGGCAGACAAGAATATGGGACTGATGTTGCAACTGTTAAATTATACTTTGCAGATAATGAGGATTGACTAGTAGCATAGCATGTATTTTAGAACTAATCTCTTCACACGGAACAACTGAAGGCAATTTAATTCCAGAAAATCTCCCTGAGACTGTTGCTTCAAGGAAAACTTATCTATTAGATGTATCACTGATGAAACATCTGGTTAATTAACTGGTTAACTAGTGTGGGCAAGCTCACCTCAAAAAGACCTTTACTGGCCCAGTTGTGTGATGCTGCTGCTTCTCCAATAAAAGTATTAGTTGGATGTGCAGCCCCATGTAAAACCTGTGTGTTACAGTGACTGTCTTACTTTTCGGCCATTCATTGCTGGATCAGCTTTATGATGTTTTATGATGTGATCGCATTTTTGGTCATGATTGTAATTCAGTTTAATAATGTTAACTGGTTTCATTTGGGCAACGTATTGCCCTAGTCACTCTTCATTTAGTATTTTTAAACTTCTTTGGGTGAAACCAAAGGGAGCAGCTGTTGATGCTTCTGAGCTGTTATCTACGGGGTCCGTGAAAATCTTAAAGATGGGGCCTGTGTCTTTGTTTACCTTCTCTTTGTGTATTTCCAAGGGTTTTCAAAGACTTTAAAATCTACTTATTAACTTTATTCATTATTAACCAGTTTACTTACATTCCGGGGGCCTCGATGTTCCCGTAACCTGTGTTCCAGCATTTATCACTCTATGTTACCTGCCCACATTTGAATCCAAGCTTCACTGCTTGTTGGCTGAATGAGTTTGCAAGTTATTACAGATTTCCATGTTTCCATTTTTTTCATGTATTGGACAGTATTACTACCTACCTTGTGGGCTTGTTGTGAGAATTAAGTTATGAACTATGTCAAGCACTTGAAGAGCCTGGCACAGAGCAAACCCTCAGATCTTAGCTGTTGTTGTTACTGATTTATTGCACTCTCCTGTATATGGTTCATCCTTGTATTCCTTGGATCCAGAACAGTGTTTGCATTTAATAAGAATTTTTGAAGGGTTAATTGACTAATAAGGAAGGGGTAGAGGAGGGTGTCACAGGGTATCTCAGAGGGTGAAACAGGAAGAAGCCAGCAATTTTTAAGTGCCATTTCCATTTTTGCTCAGCTCCATTCTAGATGAAAACTTCCGCTTAGCCATTAAGAATTAATGTTACTGATCCCAATATGATGTTGTCAGGAAAACAGTTTGGTTAATCTTAGTTGGAAGTGGTTAATAGTTTCCCAATAGCTTTTACACTTTAAAAAGTATGTTTAACTGGGGTGCCTGGCTGGCTCAGTTGGTATAGCATGCAACTCTTGATCATGGGTTGTGAGTTCGAGCCCTACATTAGGCATAGAGCTCACTTAAAAGAAAAAAAAAGTATTTGGTAACCATTCTTGATGCTTGCCCTGAAAGCCTGTCCTGGTGAAGAACAGTTTTTTTCAGATAAACCTTTGTGGGTGGTATCCCCTACGGAGGCAATCCAGTTTTGCCTGGGAATCTAAGCCTGAGGACAGCTTGTTAATTGTTTTTAGTTTCTTTACTTCTGCTGCTTTCAAACATCCAGGCCTCTAAAGCACCATTTTTTGTTTCCTTAAATAATGTTACCGTTTCCCTATCATTACCAGTCCACATACATGTGCATAGGTTAATGGCTTTGGGCAACATGATGTGTTAACTGTTTTTCTCATCGTTTTGCTACGAGGGAGGTATTATTTCTAGTTTACATATCCGGCAACTGAGGCTTAGAGTGGTTGATAAGCACCTTACCTAAAGCCATGCAGTAATTGTCGAAGCTGAGATTTAAACTTGGGAAAAACTGTCTTACATTAACCTATACTAGTTCTCCTGGCTTTAATGAAAGTTTCAGTGTCAAATCTACATGTTCTAGTGCAGACGTGCGCCTTAGGAAATCCCCATTTAGTGAATTAGTGTGTGTTTGTTTGTATGTGCTTTGTAGCTTTTGAGTTCTATACAGATTTTAGTCATTACTAGTGATCTAGTCCTTTATGCAGTTAGATTCTGCATCTTTTTTTTTTTAATTTTCTAGTCTTGTTCACAGGATTTCTAAACTGCTCAGATTATTTTTTTTCTTTAAACATGATTTCCATCCTCAACTCTGTTGCCATCTTAGAATGGTTTCTATTGATTAGTATTCACTGTATGGAAGTGTCCCCATGTGTCAGAAAACATAAGAAGAAAGAGACTTTTGAGTCTTTTTTGAAAAAGTTTGGTTTACTAGTAGTCTTCTTTTCAGCAGAGTCAGTGATTAAGAATGTGGACCACAGTCAGACAGACCTGGCTCAAATGCTGCCTCTGCTCTATGACCTTGAGACTTTGGACATATTTCATAACATCTTTAAGCCTTAGCATCTTTACCTGTAAATTGGGAGTAATACTGATAATCCTGGGCTATCACAAAGAACATGTGAACGAAGGTATATGCTGTGTTTAGTGTAGTACCTTGCACATAGAGTGCTGTCGGTAAGTCTTAGCTCATATTATAGATTGAAGACGAGGCTTGGAAGAGTAACCCAGGAACATTGTCTGTGTTGAATTCGAGTGGTCTGCAGTAGATGTGCCCTTTGCAGGTTAAGGGGTAAGGGTAAAACTGCAGTCGAAGTCTCTTAAGCTTCTAGTCCCAGTAGGCCAGGCCTGATAGGCTCAGTCCCTTAATAGAGTACTTAACAAAGGGGCACTAAATGATTTGATCCAGACGCCCTTAGAGAATGAAGATGCATATACTTACATGTGAATTCAGCAAACACTTATTAAACACCTGCTGCTGCCAGGCACTCACTATGCAGATGCTGACGATAGAGGTCTTTTTGGAGGTCCTGTTCCAGCTGTGGAACCAGTATGTAAATAGATAACTATTAGAACATAAGTGTTTTAAGGTATATGCAAAATGCCCTAGAGCCTTAAGTGAGTTGGAAGGAAGCCCATTCTTGATACGTTATCTTCAAGGCTAAGAATTTTCTTATTGGAGCATTAGTCCAGTGATTACTTTGATATTTTTTAGTGTAGATTTATCTTTCAAACACCAAATATATTTTAAGTGTAACTGAAATTTGGCTGTGTAACTGAAAGCAACCTATCTTTAAACTTTTCAAATAACATGTATTTATCCAAAATCTTTATAACTTAGGTAAATAGGGGTTATAGGCTGATTACATAAAGGACACTCATGACTTCAGTGTGTAAAGGAGTTTCTTAGATCATATGTGGATGTAGTTTCCAAATTACTATTTATGCCCACGGGAAATATTGTTGGCATTGGGAAGAAGTGAGTGTAATATTAGGTGGCATAACAATACTATTAACTGACAGAATAATGATTGGATGTTGACAATTGGAATATTAGCCACTGTGAAACACTCTTTAATAGAACAATGCTAGGAAATGTGTGTGTGTGTGTGTGTGTGTGTGTGTATACTTCTGTAGCTTATATAAAAGATTAAAATATCTTGAACATTTATATGTTTATAATATCAAATCCATGTATCACATCATTATGTGGAAGAAATCATTTCTCATTTTGCAGATGAAGGAACTAGAACTTTCCTGAAATGATGTGACACTAAATGATAGAACAAAAATTGAATTTCAAAGCCTTTGTTCTTTTCACCTTTTTATGTTGAATACAACTGTTTCTCACTTAATAGGATTCATAATACAGTAATTTAAATTGCACATACGTTATCCAAACTTGAAGAATTTGAGCCAAATTCTGTGTGCCCCTCTAACTCAACATGAGGCTTTCTAGTGCCAGACAAAGTGAACAAAAGATTTTGGAAATAAAAAAATCTAAAGTCTGGCAATTTGCTTATATTTATATTTTTAAAGTTACTACTTTTCCATTTTCAACTATTTCAACTGTTTTCAATGTACTAGCTGTACTTAACAAAGAGATAAACCATTACTTATTTATAAACAAAGCATAACATTTTAGCTAAAAATTGAGACAAATACCTACTAGTTGAGATATTAGTGTTACTATTTTGTTAAAGCATTTTTTCCTCATACAGACACGTAGTTAACTTTTAAATTCTTCAAAGTACTTCTGTTATAATATTTGAAGTGCCATTTATTTTAATGTGCTGTATACCTCCTATTTAAAGAAAATTGTATTTTGGAAACCTTCAAATATACAAGGTAGGCAGACTAGTGTAATGAACTCCTCTGTGGCCATCATCGAGCTTTAGCAGTTATTAACTCTGGGCTAATATTGGTTCATTGATCTGGCCCATTTCCATTTCTTCCCTTCTGTGTGAAACTAAGCAGGTCACAGATACACCATTTTATTTGTAAATATTTCAGTGTGTTATTCTAAAAGATAAAAATACTTTTAAAATGTACTAACCATAATTTAATTATCATACCTGAAACATAAAGTTAATTCTGAATATTATTAAATACTTAATGTTCAATTTCCCAGCGGTTTCATAAGTCTTCTTTTTACATTTGTTTGTGTCAGGGTCCGAGTGGCATCTTTTATTCTTATTAAATATGTACTTTGCTACATATTGCTGATGGTGTCTTGGTGGTATAGTTTAACATGTTCTTATCTTCTGTGTGTTTTTATAAAGTGGTAGAAGAATCTAGAGACTTAATCAAATTCAGATTCCTTCCTTCCTTCCTTCCTTCCTTCCTTCCTCTCCCCTCACCTTCTCTTTCTTTTCCTCCCTTTTTCTCCCCATCCTCCTCACTTCCTAATATGAATGGTATTTCTTCTCTCTTCAGGAGACATATGTGGTGGTTTTTCTTTTTCTTTTTCATTTTTTTGAGACTAGCATCTGTTTTGCCTAGATACTTTAATTCGTTAGGAGTTGCACAGTATGATATTTTAATTGCTACTTTATATTGATTTATTATCTGGAATGAGTCTGTAAAGAAAAACTCCCTTTTATGCATTATTTGTTTAGCTAATTGTACAGTTTGTACAAAACAGTCTGAATAAATGCTTCATTCTTTATTACTTTCTGATTTTTTATTTTATTAATTTAAAAGATTTATTTTTTATTTTTAAATATAATTTATTGTCAAGTTAGCTAAGATATAGTGTATACAGTGTGCTCTTGGTTTTGGGGGTAGATTCCCATGATTCATGGCTTACATACAACACCCAGTGCTCATCCCAACAAGTGCCCTCCTCAATGGCTATCACTCATTTTCCTCTCTCCCCCACCCTCCTCCATCAACCCACAGTTTGTTCTCTGTGTTTAAGAGTCTCTTATGGTTTGCCTCCCTCTCTGTTTGAAACTTTTTTTTCTCCTCTTCTTACCACATGGTCTCCTGTTAAGCTTCTCAAATTCCATATATGAATGAAAATATATGATATCTGTCCTCGACTGACTTATTTCACTTAGCATAATACCCTCCAGTTCCATCCATGGTGTTGCAAATGTAAGATTTCATTCTTCCTCATTGCTAAGGAGTATTCCATTGTATGTATAAACCACATCTTCTTTATCCATTCATCAGTTGATGGGCATGTGGGCTCTTTCCGTAATTTGGCTATTGTTGATAGCATTGCTATAGACATTGGGGTACATGTGCCCCTATGAATCAGCACTCCTGTATCTTTTGGATAAATTCCTAGTAAGTTTCTGCATTTTTAATACTAGGTGTCATTTGGGAAATTTTGACATATTTATGAAAAGCATCTGGAGAATATAGAATAGTTACAGAACCAAATCCTAAACATGAATTGATAAACTAGCAAAAATGAAAAATTGGTTTTGAAAGAATATGAAAGTGTTAGTGATTATAGCTCCTTTAAATAAATTTTTATTTATTTTGAGAAACAGAGAGAGAGGGCAGGAGAGAGAGGGAATGCTAGAGTGAGCAGGGGAGGGGGAAGAGAGACAGGGAGAAAGAGAATCCCAAGTAGGCTCTGCTGTGTCAATGCAGAGCCTGATGTGGGCCTTGAACTCATGGACTGTGAGATCTTGAGCCAAAATCAAGTCACATGCTTAACCGACTGAGCCACGCAGGTGCCCTGATAATAGCTCTTTTTAAAACAACGTGTCATGCTTTGAGAAGTATACTTTCTGTAAGAGAGTCCATCTTTATGCATTTAGTTCACTTTCACGAGTACAGTGATGAAAAGCATGGATTCTGAAGCCAAATTTCCTGTATTTTAATTCTGGTTCTTTCTTACAGTGTAACCTTGGGCAAGTTACTTACTGTCTGCATGCTTCCATTTTCTTAATTTTAAAACAGGATACTAATAGAACCTTCATAGGGTTGTTGTTGAGGACTGAATGTGTTCATACATGTTAGGTACTTAGAGCCGAGAACATAATAAATTCCCAGCAAATATTAGCTGTTGCGCTTGTCAATAGTTTTCTTTGCTATTATAGTAGAAAGAAGGGAGGGAATGTCTGATATTTATCTTTAATCCATGTCACAGTTTTACTTTTGATATACTTTTTCCTCATCCATTTTATATATTTCAGCCTTCTTAAAGTCACACTTATGACCCTTACTGAATTGAACTGTGTAGGCCTTGCACATCAGTGTGCAGGAACGTTGCACATCGGTAACGTCATAAAAAGAGAGACAACCAAATTTTATATGTCTCTTGCGTATATACACCTAAATAGCATTAAAATTTATTTTTATATACGGTGGTGTTTTCTTCTGAACTGCGAACTTTATGACGGGAGAGACTAGTTAATATAGTGCTTGGTTTTGGTTATAAGGCTAAGTCCTCAATATTTGCTCATTTAACTAGATTAACATTTCATTGATCAGGTTTGCCTAGTAATAATGCTTTTCAAATTCAAAACAAGTGCATTTCCTAGCTCTCTACTTCAAGAGTTAAAGTATAATTCTGTAAATATTAGAATTTTATTTTTAAACTATTAAGATGGTGATTTTTCTTACAAGGATCAAGTCCTTTCTAGTGTTCTTGAACAGAATATTATTTATCAGTACGCACACTATTTCTTTGGATTATAATGTAGTGTGTCCTTGAAAGATATTAATATATACATGGGCTCTATATCTAAAATTCTAGAATATTAAGTATTCTAAGGATGCCTTATGTATTTTTCTTCCCATTTTATGTCATAATCTCTTGTTATAATCTACCAGTTTCTTTCTGCTGTTGTTTCTTTCTGTTACCTCTGGCGGCCCTAGCTCCCCAAATTCAGACTTAATGCTTCTGACCAATGCTTCTCACCTGCTGTGGACTGATTAGATTACCAAGTTTATTAGAACTTTTTCTAAAATAAGATTTCAAAAGATCTAAACTGAGCTTCAGGGCATCTTCTCAGAGTCAAATGCAGAAGTTTAGCACATAGGAGATGTGGCATGTATTTAACTGGCCATGTAACTTTTTAATTTACTCTGTGACATTGCTGAAGTTGTCATTTATGTTTGGCCTCTAGGCAAGTGAGATTATATTATATTAGGATATGAACAGAAGAATGAAGTGCTGATCTTCAGTATTTCCATGCTGACATAGAGTTGAGATTTAAGTTCGAACTCTTGTATTCCAAAGTCCGTTTTCATTGCTCTTAGAGTCACATGACAAAGAAGTTCAAACTTGAAATTTTATAGTTCTTGGACATTATATGGTATCAGTGATAGTTTTTTATTTAAAGCACAAACTCTCTGTCTTACTATTTGACTTTTTAAAAAATATTTTATTTATTTTTGAGATAGAGAGAGATAGAGCATGAGCAGTGGAGGGACAGAGAGAGATGGAGACACAGAATTCGAGCAGGCTCCAAGCTCTTAGCTGTCAGCACAGAGCCTGATGGGAGGCTTGAACCCACGGACCGTGAGATCATGACCTGAGCCGAAATTGGACACTCAACTTACTGAGCCACCCAGCTATCTCATGTCTTATTATTTAACTTAAAAAAGTTTTTCACACATATGGATTCTTTAAATATATAATGGATAAGGTAACTGCTGGAAATAGATATTGTGATATTGTCAGTTAAACCGATATGTCATTTGATAACATGCACTTATAATGTGGGGTGTGCATTTTCAATATTTGTTTATAGACCTTAAGCTGAATGTACAGGTCCAATTATGTATAGAAAGAAATTGAATATGCCTAATCTACATATAGTTTGTAAAATGCTAGGAAAATTATCAAAAGTTGCAAAATAAAGTACCTCTGAGGCATTTGGTCCATTCAAATCCTAGTGTAATAAGTCTTAGAATTTTAGTTTGTTTGGAAGTTAGTACTTCTCAGAGTTTCTGCAATGCAGGATCAAATCAGAGGGCGTATTAATATGCCCATCCCAATAGTTGATTTCTTTCTTCTTTATCTTTTCCATCCATATAATTTTTCACTACATAAAAAGAACAAAAAAATTAAGAGAACAAATACATGTATTAAGCAAAAGCTACTGCCTTCATACTGTGCTTCAAAATGAAATTTTATTATTATTCACTTATTTTTATGCACAGGTCGTCTTTAACACAGCTCTCATTGGACTGAAGTGGAAACATAAGAATTGAGCATATTTTCATTTTGAGGTGAGTCCACTTGTAGAAAAATTAGTATATTTAAAGCCGTCTGCTGTTTCTCAGGAAATTTTGGCATTTGCATGCACTCTGAGAAACACTACCGTTATCCATGAAATGCTGAGTGTGAAGGAGTGCAGAGAGTCCCAGGCGGAGTCTGGAATTTCCCTCTCTTCATGCCCAGTCCTACTGCAGGGCCCTTGGTGTGGTGCCCTGCTTGCCTGACTTCTTTGTGTCAGTTTGCCTGTTTTTAATGTTTTATTTATTTCTGGGAGAGAGAGAGAGAGACAGTGTGAGCAGGGGAGGGTCAGAGAGAGAGGGAGACACAGAATCTGAAACAGGCTCCAGGCTCTGAACCTGTCAGCCCAGAGCCCGACACGGGGGCTCGAACCCCACGAACCATGTGATCATGACCTGAGCCAAAGTCGGACGCTTCACTGACTGAGCCACCCAGGCGCCCCTAGTTTGCCTGTTTTTGAAAGAGGGATGTTAGGATGAGCACTGGGTGTTATATGGAATCCAACTTGACAATAAACTATGAAAAAAAATAAATAAAAGTCCTTAACTTGGGGCACCAAAGTTTAAAATTTAAACTTTAAAAAAACCACATGCATGGAAAAAAATAAAAAAAATAAAAGAGGGATGATGAGGCTATTGACTCTGCTTACCTTCCAGATTACGTGTTTTGAGAGTAAATTGAGATCATGGATATGTAAGTGTTTTATTAAGAACAATGTAAGGTTGGGGCGCCTGGGTGGCTCAGTTGGTTAAGCAACCGACTTTGGCTCAGGTCATGATCTTGTGGTTTGTGAGCTTGAGCCCCGCGTCGGGCTCAGTGCTGGCAACTCAGAGCCTGCAGATGCTTCGGATTCTGTGTCTCCCGCTCTCTCTGCCCCTCCCCTGTTTTCTCTCTGTCTCGCTCTCTCAAAAATAATAAACATTAAAAAAAAAGAGAAAAATGTAAGATAGAGGTATTAAAACTGTAAACTGTCAGTAAGTCCAGTGGGACTTATCAGTTATATGCATAGAATCCTTTTAAGTATGAGATTTCTGGATGTTACTGTAGCCTGCAGGCAGTGGAATGGCAGGAAGCCGGTGCCATCTTCTATATTATTTCTGACATAAATGGTAAGCACAAAAAGAAGAGGGGAAAGTAAGAGGAGGAAGGAGCAGCAGAGGAAAGAAAACAAAACCAGTTAGGTGGCTTTGAAAGTATTGGTATTTTTAGAATTAAAAATTTATTTACTGGGATGTGTTTGAAGGAATTATTAATCTGTGGACTTAGTAAAATGCATATTCCTTTTGTGTGTCTGTGTGAAACAAAATATTATTAATAATAGTTCAAATGTACTGAATTGTACACTTAAAAAGGGTGAGTTGTATGGTATGTGAATTATAGCTCAATATTTAAATGTATTTTCTATTAAAAACCTGTTCACATTATTTTCAATATTTTTGTATTCTGTATTTTACATTCTTGCTGTGGGAAAAAAAAATCTAGTTCTGACTTTCTCTTCCTTGGGGTTTTTAGCCCTTCGTCTGAATACCTTGGTATAGGTGGTCTGAGGCTTGAGTAATACTGAGTGGGTATTTCTTTTCTTTGTTTTGTTTGTCTTCTTAACTTCCTTTATTTCTCTTGTTTTTCTTCAACTCACCGGGCACATGCCATGTCTTTATGTCTTTTTGGGCTTAGGTTTTTGCACATGACCTTTTATACTGGGTGTCCCAAATTGTATCCGGAGGCTTTTTAAAGGTGCCAGGATACTATTTAGCAAATGTGGTTACTATATTTCTTTCTAGTAACTATGTTCTAAGAGTATTTCCTTATACCTTGGGAGAGAAATACTGGTCAGGTGGTAGTAAAATTCCTGTCTTCCTGCGCTCCTTCTTCAGGTAGTAGGGATTCTCCTGCAGCATTCGTTGGTACTCTGTCGCTGCTTGACTTGGTTATCTTTTGTCTAAGGTTGCAGCTGCTGACTCTCTCTGTGTCTTAGTCCAGAAGAAAATGTTAACATTTTCTCATACAGTGTACTCAGTTCCTTGTTGAGTGATTGAGGGGGCGGCGTTCAAGGCCTTTCAGAGCCATCAGCCTCCTATCTTTTAGTCTTCAATGCGGGCTCAACAGTTTTAATTCTCCTGCTGTAACCTCTAATTTATTGCTTGGCTGAGTCATCTAGCAACTACTTTTGTGCTCTCTGGATACAATTGCCAGTCATATTCTTTTGCATTTTTAAGAAATGCTGTTTGTGACTGAGTAAACAACTGGCTTGCTGAGTTCCACTTAAAAGTCATTTCTTTGGTTTCCCCCAAAAAAGTAATTGACCAGTCTAAAGAAACAGAACTGCAGAGGACTTTTACCAATTGCTTTTTTATTTAGATAGAGAGTGTAGGCTGTAGGAGGAAAGCCTGTTCACAGGCTTCACCATCTAACACTTGTAAAATTCGAGGGCATGTAGCCTCTTGAACCTCAAACTTTGTAGTTGTAAAGTGAGTGTAGTGTTTCCGACATCATAGGATTGTTAGGATTGAATGAGATAGCATACAGAAAGTGCCCAGTACAGTACGGAGCACAAATTGTGCCGAGGTAGTTATTGTCATGGCTGATTCATCCTCTTCCCGCAATTTGCTCTCATCATTGTCATGGTTATGAGATGAAGCCCAAAGGGAGTTTTGTGCAAGTGAGCTGGAGACACAATGCAGTGTTGATAAAGGTCTGCTGTTGAAATTGTGTGTTGATATGGATTCTTTGATACATTCTTCATCTTGGTTACCATGAGAAAGTCCAATCTTAGAGGTAGGTCAACATGTCTGACTAAGATTATTACAGACTTATGGAAATGGGTTAATTGGTAGCTAATGAGCTGTGTCTGAGAACAGTGCTAGAGTTTTAGGAAATAATACAGTTTCACTTCAGACTTAACTGCTCTTGAAAGTAGGCAGTTATTTAAACTATTTACCTTTGCAAAAACAACACACAAAAATATTAACCATTTAAAATTTTTATCTTTTTCAGTATGTGTTTCTATTTTTTTGGATATGATGAAAAAAATACAACTACACAATCAGATTTTAAGGAGCAGACATGTTTAGCAATTAATCATTCAGCTTCCTTTTTCCTACATAGAGGCACACTTTATTTTCTGTTTTTCATTTTAGAGTGTGAGCATACAAGATGTAGGCATTAGATAACAGCACATCAGATGGCTTCTTGCAGCCAGTTTGGGGATAATTGAAATTACTGACACATAAAATGCAGTGAAATCTTTTTATGCAAGAATAATAGTAAAAAGATGTTTCTATTCTGAAAATACTCTAGCTCTTTGAATCCTTGGTGTGAAGTTTATGTGAGGTGAAAGACTTGAGTGTGTGAAACATTTAGAATGGTGAAAAGTTCATTTTAAAGTTTTATATTCTGAATTTAACCCTTAAAAGTATTTTGAAAATGGAATAAATATTTCCAAGATGACAAAGATTCTGTGTAGGGGATTTGATTAAATCAACAAAAATTGGGGTAACAGTTGCCTGGAACATTTTGATTATTCTATCCCAAAAGGATTTATTTCCAGATAATATAAAGACATGCCTTTAAGATACCATAAAGATACATTGCTGACTGAATTTTCTGCCTGAGATGATTTTTCTGAAATGAGTGAATGGAATATTTAAATGTCATATGTAAACTTGTCACTTGTGAATCCATTTTTAAAGCCATACTTAGCTAATTGATCTTTTATGCAATTAAAGAATTAAAAAAAAAAGATTTTCTTATTCACATGGAGAGAAGGGAGGTCATGCAGTTTGTCTCTATGTTTTTAGTTACATGGGAAGTGTAGTTATTTTCTGAGGAGGGGGGAAGGCAAAGAGGAGCGTGTCCTATTATAACTTGAGAATGTGGTTACTTTGGGGAATATGTTGTGGGCTCATAAAGACATAAAGTATTGATCCACAGCAATCAAGAGACCAACTAAGACTGATAAAGATTTATATTGGGTCTGATTGTCAAGTTTGTAATTCTCCTTGGTAACCCAGAAAACATACGTAAAGAAGGTTGAGTAGTACTAGGCCACAATAAAGATAAAGTTCCTGGCCTCAAAAACTTCATAGTTTCATTTACAAAATAGAATGTTCTAGCTTAAAGTTTCTGAGTTTCTAGGCTCCCTGTAGACATGAGCAGCCTAGTTCCAATGTATCCTAATGAATATATATTTTATTGATCATCTCCAAGTACCTAGCTCAGTGTTTGGAATATGCATTGATTAAATTAAACTGGCAATATGGAATCAAATGCTAATGGGAAAGGCATTATTTTTCTATTTTTGAGAGAATGAGGGAGAGGCAGGCAAAGAGAGAGGGAGACAGAGGATCTGAAGCAGGCTCTGTGCCATCAGCCCAGAGCCCAATACAGGGCTCGAATTCATGAACCAGGAGATCATGACCTGAGCCAAAGTTGGATGTTTAACCAACTGAGCCACCCAGGTGCCCTTGTGCTTTTATTCTTAATAGTGGCTAACAGCACATGATATAGCTCACCTTTAGGGGAATTACACTGGTCTTCTCTTCAAAAACCGTGTAAGCAAGAAGAGAACATAAAGTGAAATACTTAAAGTTATGGGAAAACCGTGGAGGTGCCTGGGTGGCTCAGTTGGTGCTGCATCCGACTCGATCTCAGCTCAGGTCTTGGTCTCAGGGATCTGAGTTCAAGCCCCAACTGCACTCCATGCTGGGCATGAAGCCTACTTTAAAAGCAAAGCAAAACAAAACAAAACCGTTCTGGGAAAACCAAACCCCAAACCACCAATCTAGAATTCTGTATGCAGTGAAGTTATCCTTCAAAAATGGAGACTTAAAGGCCTTCTGAGACAACACAAGGACAATAGCACACTGGGAATTTGTCACCAGTACACTTGTCTTGAAAGAAATGTTAAAAGAAGTGTGATTTATAAATATTCTAGTCTCTGGCTTATCTTTTTATGTTTTGTGGTTTTTAGCATATTTTTACTGGCTTAAATATTTTGCTCCCAAAGCTTGATATCAAAATATATTGTGCTTTAACTATTTCTGGAAATAGTATCTCTGAAATGAATATTTTCAGTAAAGCTTATTTAAAATCTTAGATATGACATGACTAGGTTGGGCGGGGGAAGTCAGGTTACATTACACGACCAATGACAGACTGCGGACATCACCATGAATCTTGGAGCTGAAGGTTGTCCTGCACTGGGCTGAAATAGCCAACTGTCTACACCCTTCAGAAATGGACCACTCATTGGTTGTTGGCCTCTCTGGGAAGGGCATGACCTTTGGCCTGGTAGCTTGCTGCCCCTGAGGCCATCCCTCAAAGGGCTGATTGACCAAGGCTGTCTGCTGACTGTACAGCCAGCAGCTGTGGCAGCAAATCATTCCTTGAAGGGATAGCTGGGTGGCACATCTCCAGGTCTCCCTCAGGTCTGTAAGCTTGGGACCCGTTTTATGTGTGGTAAGAGGCCCTGTAAATATGGGGCACGGGGACTCTTAACAAATCTATACATGTGAACAAACCAGAGTTCCCTTGGAAGAGCCACCTGTCAAGCAAGGGGCTCAAAAGCAGAGTTTGGGAGAACAGTTCAAGGAAGTAGGTACAAAAATCCAGAGCAAAGTCTTAAGTCTTAGATTTGTAACGTTCTGTTGTGTTCAACTCACAGAGCATAAATGGCAGACTTGTATTTTCATTCAGAAAGGTGTATGCTTTCCTGAAGAAGATATGGTGCTGTTGGGAGAAATGCCTGACCTTTGAAATTCAGTTAATGACTCAGCACCTGGGAGAATGTTCCTGATTATTGTGGTGGTGTTTTTGTAACATCCTCTGTGGTTCTTGCCTGAGGAACAGATTACCTTACCAGGCATCAGGAGTCAGTATTAAAAGGTCCACTGCTGTAGTTTCTGTGAGCTTCATCCCTTGGACTGTAATTAGTTTGGTACAAGACACTGATTAAATTATATACATGCATACACCCCCAAATCGCTCCCTGGCTTGAAAATGGAATCTATGAATTGGCTTCTGTGTCTTTTTTAAGAGTTATTACCATGGGAATGAATAGTCTGCTTAGTTTTCTAGTTGGCATGGTTCTTCCAAGTTAGGTCACCTGTGTTTTCTTACGACCAGTTGCCCACACTAAAAAGCAAGTAGTTAGAATGCAAAACTAGTGATTTAAGGGAATTAGCCACATCAGTGCTTTTAATCTGTTGATTATTTCCTTTCATGCGCACTAGCAGGAGTTTACTCATTTTAGTTCTAAACTTTTCCATCGCAATCAGAATGGGTGGGGGTTGCGATCCTGTACTGCAGTTGTGAACTTTTGTTCGTTTGGAGAAGCATGATGGGGGGGAGAGAAGAAAACAGACAGACACATCATGATAAAGGAAACAGGGCTTATTCATTCTTAATTTTACTGAGTCATCACTTTATATACTTTGCTTTACTGTAATTACATAAGCTGTGGCAGTGGACCAGCTGTCTTAAAGTTAAACTTGTAGGTTTCTACAAACATTAAATGTTAAGGTATTTCAGTTAGGTTTAAAATAAAACACAAGAATGAGGAGGGGTGAATACAGGCAAAACAATGAATTGGGGGTAATGATTTGTTGATCTGGAGATAGACACACACATACACACAAGCACGCACCCATGCACTATTTTGCCTATGGGCCAGACTGGATATAGTGAGAGTTTTCTACTTGGGGTCAGTGCTCCTATAGCAAACCCAGTTCTGTACGGACCTAGATGTTTAGAAGTTGAATCAGGTGGGAAAACAATGAGAAACCCAGACGCCACAGGCCTTGTGAGGTTTAAACAGTAAAACTTGTGTATAACTCAGCTTTAACTGCACAAATTAATAAGATTTCCTGAGTGGAATGATGATTTAAGAGAGCTCATAAATTTCGAAGCCTGAAAAAAATACCACATACTGAATTACAGTCTCATCTATTTAATAATTTAAGTCTGAGGAGTCACATATGCAACAAAGTTTAAACTAGTTCAATTCTGGTTATGATACATCATCTTTTGCTCATGACTCAGTAATCAAAATGATTTCCCATTTAATTTGTTGCAATTGAAGAGATTTTTCTCTTTTACGTCTACATCATTAATAAAATTATAGGCGTGCCTGGGTGGCTTAGTCAGTTAAGCATCCGACTTCGGCTCAGGTCGTGATCTCACAGTTCATGAATTTGAGCCCCACGTTGGGTTCTGTGTTGCCAGCTCAGTGCCTGGATCCTGCTTCGGGTTCTGTGTCTCCCTCCCTGTCCACCCCTCCCCTGTTGGCAGTCTGTCTCTCTCTATCAAAAAGTAAACAAACATTAAAATAATTAAAAATAAATAAATAATTAAAATTGGAATCATTTCTGCCTCTAGGATGACTCTGTGATTTCAATGATGCCTAATATAGTACATATTACATAATAGTGTTACTATAAATCTTTATTTATTCCTTTCAGGAGGCAAGGAAAGGCAGGATAATTAATCACCAACTTACGTTATTAAATAAATTAAAGGAGAAAGCTGTACATTGGCACTTCAAAATCTGCCTCTTATTGCCATTGGACTGTTTTGAGGAATGCCTACTGAATCACTAATGTGTCCAGCAAGAAAATCCTGTATATGTGGATGCATGTATATGCACATATATGTATTTTTCTTCACTTGCTGCCTCCACTCTGTAGACAAACAGGCTTTTGACAAAACCTGGCTCTTCCCTCTTGACTGTTTTTCATAAATCCACCCGGCCTCACTTACTGTAGAACTTTTGTTCTAGTTTTTTACTGGACTTCGGCACAGATTAGAATTCTGAGCCAGTGCTGCCTTTTCCAGGTGATTTGTTTGTAGGATGTTTTATCCTGCTAGCCACAGGGACTGAACTTTCTATCCAGTAGGGGAATATGAAACTCGCAGCCCTCTCCCCAAATCCCAACGTTCTGTCATCCTTGACAGTAATGACCCCTCTTGTTTTTTTTATTTTTTTAATGTTTTATTAATTTCTGAGAGACCGAGAGAGAGAAAGACAGCATGAGCAGGGGAGGGGGTCACAGAGAGAGGGAGATACAGAATCTAAAACAGACTCCAGGCTCTGAGCTAGCTGTCAGCACAGAGCCTGATGCAGGGCTCAAACCCACGAACTGTGAGATCATGACCTGAGCCGAAGTCGGATGCTTAACCGCTTAACCAACAGAGCCACCCAGGTGCCCCATGACCCCTCTTGTTTTTTGCTGTTTTTCTGTGTGTATTCTTTTTCACCTTGTCTTTCATGTGAAAGAAACAGTCCTTCTTGCTTAACAGGCTCTTCAGTTTTGTTTTGTTTTGTTTTGTTTTGTTTGAAATTATCTTCAGATATTAAACTCCCACAAAGGCTTTCTAACTTTACTGGAAAAGAAGTGACAGTTTGCTTCCTGAAACCTTTCTACTTACTCAGTTTTTACATAAACTGACTGCTCACTGGTCATGTTAAAGTCTTCTGATCTTTTATTTGTACATAAGCATGATTTCATTAGATTTATGTGGTATTCAGTGTTTATACGTATACCTTGTGTTACTTGTATGCTTTTAGTATGTGTATGTACATCTGTAGTCAGATTAACCTGAAGGGCAATCTCTACTTAGTATATGTATTTATTTCTCTAATATAACCTAAAGGGAAAATTCTACATGTTTCATGAGCCAGTCCGCACACTGATGGGTTCAGGGCAGGCTGCCCCAAGATATACCACTTTGGCATAGTGATTATTTGTGGATTAAAGTCACTTAAGAAACCACCTGTGCCAGGAGGACACTGACCCTCTCCTCTCCCTCTGAAAGCAGGAATGAAGTTCCCCGTGTGTGAAGGGTGCCTCCCTGCACCTGGAGGCTAAAAAGCATCCTTATTTGCCAAGGAGAGGGAATTCAAGTCTGAGCAGCCTGTATAAACAAACTTTGTTACTACTTCCTTGCTAATTTCCTACCCCAAGCCCAAACCCCTTTGTTTTGTCATTTCCTCACGAATGTACCCTTTCTTTGTCTAAAAGGTATAAAAGCTCCTTGTTTTGGTGATTTCTTTGAAACTCAGGTTTCTGTGAGCTCTGCTATGTATGAATTAATTTTGTTATTCTCCTGTTAATCTGTTTCATGTCAATTTAGTGGTTAAACCGGCCAAAGAACCTGGAAAGGGACAAAGGAAACGTTCTCCTTCCCCTAAAGTACTCACGAGACAAACTTCAACAAGTGTTGAAGACACTGTTTATCGACAGAGCTTATGAATTTTTAAAATTCATATTTCCCCCCTCATTTTTTTCCTTTATCCATCTCTGTTCTTTGTTGGTGAATCAGGGCTGTTGTAATGAGATTTCTATAGGTCTGATGTCCAAGGTCAGTACTGAGTAGTGGGTGAGGAACCGTATGACTAAGAGTCACTGGTGTAACCCCATTGTATAATTTTTGATAAGGTGACAAAAGCCCAAGAATTAAGAATAATGTAAGTGAAAGTGCTGTGTAACCTATATACTGTGTGTGCCCACACATCCTCTGAGAGTGATTTTAGTCAGTGCAAAGTTAGTGGTCGAGATAAAGCATGTTGCCGCTGTAATGACTGGCCGTCCCTGTGAATGAATAGAAAGTGGTGTAAAGATCTAGCAGGTAAGTATAAGATCCGCTGGCTTATCTGGATTTATTGGCATGGATCCCTGGGCTATTGGTATTCTAATAAAATGCAGGAGAGGGCGCCTGGGTGGCTCAGTCGGTTAAGAGTCCGACTTTGGCTCAGGTCATGATCTCATGGTTCGTGGGTTTGAGTCCCGGGTCGGGCTCTGTGCTGATAGCTCAGAGCCTGGAGCTTGTCTTCAGATTCTGTGTCTCCCTCTCTCTCTGACCCTCCCCTGCTCATGCTGTCTCTCTCTCTCTCCAAAATAAATAAAACATTTACAATGCAGAAGAGTGTTTGCCTTGAAGTAAACAAAGTAGTTATTTTTTATGTTCCCTAACAGGAAACCTACATGATCTTTTATGTCGACATTCAATTTTATTTCATTGTTAAATGAATCAAAATGATATAAAGTGAGATGAAGACTAATTATTCTAATGCATCTTATGGTATTTTAATGCGGGGGGAGGAGCCTTGCGGACTGATAGGTTTTAACAATGAAGCAGTATTTATTACTTGCAGATACTGACCTGTCTGTAAACAAACACCTTTGCAAAATGGAGCAAGGCCAGCCGGGAACATTGTGTGTGGGAGTTATGCATATATATGTGTCTTTCTAAAAGATGCATGCAAAAATCTGAAGAGCCGTGCAAGCCACTATTTTACATGAACTGATTATGCTATAGCAGCCAAATTTTAAAATCGAATTATAGCTAATTTGAATTAATTTCTATATTTAAAGATAGAGCAAGCTTTTTAACAAAACTTGTTTATAGTCAGAAAAGGTGTCTTGTTCTTTCTGTATCTTAATCCTTCCCTAATGTTGATGTCAATTAATGGAGACTTTTTGGTGGTATTTGAGACGTACCATATACGTGAAGTGCACAGTTTATCTTAGGAGTCTAGGATGAGGATTAGATGTTGACGTCACGTTCTGAAAGTTCATAACCCTTAGAGAGGGACTGACTGACTCGTGGGTGATACTTTGATTTTTTATTAAGAAGCCATATGGCTTTTCTGTTAATGAGTACTGTAATACTCAAAGTCCATAGGAAATTAAGAAACAGTGACCACAAGCACCTTTACAGAAATGAAATGATGCTTTTAACATTAGCACAGTCGGCATATTGGTTATCTTAAGATGGAATTCTGTGTTTGCAGTAAAAATTAAGGTGTGCCCTCTTTGAGATGGAAGAGTTAGCATTAGGTTAATGTGTAAGTTTTTCCTTCTGCAGTATAAAATGATTTTTCTTTTTCTTTTTCTTTTTTTTTTTTTTGGTGTGAGAGAGAGTGTGCGTGCTGGAGACGAGCAGAGGAAGAGGGAGAGAGAGAATCTTTTTTTTAAAGTTTATTCTGAGAAGAAAGATCATGAGTGAGTGGGGGAGGGACAGAAGGAGAGGAGGGGAGGGAGAAAGAGACACACACAAAATCCCAAGCAGGCTCTGCACTGTCAGCGAAGACTAGGCACCATGTGGGGCTTGAACTCAAACTGTGAGATCATTACCTCAGCCGAAGCTGGATGCTTAACCAACTGAGCCACCCAGGAGCCCAGGGAGAGAAAGAATTTTAAGCAGGCTCCACACCCAGCCTGTAGTCTAACACAGGGCTCAATCTCACCGCATTGAGATGCTGACCTGAGCTGAAATCAAGAGGTGGACCCTTAACCAGCTGAGCCACCCATATATTCCTACAGTATAAAATGATCTCAACTTGGGAGTTGGTCAGCAGGCACTGCTGGTTTTGGATTAAATATAATTAGAATAATCTAGGCAGGTATATAGAAAGTATTACCACATGTATCAGATTTATAAAAAGATACACAGATGTGGTTGTTAATTTAGGGAATCATGTCTGATATTCCTTTTTTTTTTTTAAATATAATTACTGTCAAGTTAGCTAACCTACAGTATATACAGTGTGCTCTTAGTTTTGGGAGTAGATTCCCGTGATTCATCGCTTACATACAACACCCAGAGCTCATCCCAACAAGTGCCCTCCTCAGTGCCCGTCACCCATTACCCCTTCCCTGCTCCCCCTCCCCCATCAACCCTAAGTTTGTTCTCCACATTCTAAAGTCTCTTATGGTTTGTCTCCTTCTCTGTTTGAAACTACTTTTTCCCCTTCCCTTCCCCCATGGTCCTCCACTAAGTTGTCTCAAGCTCCACATATGAGTGAAAACATATGATATCTTTCTCGGACTGACATTCTTGAGAGTACCAAAATACAGATGTAGAATAGGTCCACATTATGTTTTCTAAGTTAGAATTTGGCACTGAGAACCTCAGTGTATGTTTATTTTGGTCTAGAGAAGGATGTTATGCATGTTTATGTCTTGTACATACACAATAAAAAATCCGTGCTCACAGCTAACAGAATGAACCTGTTGATCTAAAAGAAAAAGTAAAAGATCAAGAAAAATTTGAAAATTTTTAGTGAAAGATCACTGCCAAACTAAGAATGGTATAAAACATTTTTTTCTCTCGTCAGATTGGGATAGATTTTTACAAGTGATATGCATACAGTTTTGGTGAGAATGTAAGTATTGCGTCTTTGGAGCATAGAGGAAGAAAACGTTTTCCTTAACCCTCTTAGGGTCTCTGTCTGGATCCGCAAATTAAACTGACAAAGAAAGATTAATAGGAGAAAAGAATACAGATTTATTTAAAAGAAGTTTTTCATGAGATAGGAGCCTTGGTAAAGGAAGGAAGGAGACCTGAGTATTTTTACCTGGGTTAGATAAAGACTGATCTGTTATGGAGGAATATGATAGAACAGAGTATGGGGTAAGTATAGTAAACTGGGGGAGATTTAGCAAGGCCTGTTTGTTCTGATTCTTCTCAGTGTCCCTTTGTCTTCAGAGATAAGAATGCTCCTGTCTTCCTGATGAATGGAGGGTACCTGTCACATTAGGGTTTTATGACCTTTTTCAGGAGAGAAGGACCAGGGAAGGTCAGAGCGATCTCCCTGCTTCTGCCATTTTCTCAAACCCCTTTACCTTAAAATATTCAATATGCCAAGGTTCCATATTTTGGGGTTAGTTTGTCCTAAAACATGTCATGTGGTCCCCTGTCTGAAACTCCCCCAAGAACTTCCACGTTCTAGAAGCTGATTTAGCTGGCACCTGGGTGGCTCAGTCGGTTAAGCATCTGACTTCAGCTCAGGTCATGATCTCACGGTTCGTGGGTTCGAGCCCCATGTCGGGCTCTGTGCTGACAGCTAGCTCAGAGCCTGGAGCCTGTTTCAGATTCTGTGTCTGCCTCTCTCTCTGACCCTCCCCTGCTCATGCTGTTTCTCTCTCTTTATTTCAGGAAAAAACAAAAAACAAAAACCCACATTAGAAGCTGATTTAGTAGATTATCCATTGAACTAGTTTCTCAGTCCTGGACATTTCTGTGGATATCCAAGAAAAAGAAAAGGTTAATAGTTAATGGTTAGAATGAACCATTAACCAATGAACGTGGTTTTTGAGTCCAGAGGGCAGTTAGTCACCAAGAGTATTTATAGATGTTTGACTCACAGCATCTTCAGGATAGGGTGAGGGCAGGTGGTCATAATCTGGCAAGCTTTTTTGGTTTGTAGTTTGAATGTGTCTGGTGTTGTCATCAGGTGTTCTGGTGAACTTTCTGAGTGGCCCACAGAGCAATAGGCAGGAAGGGCTGTCCATACGTGAGTTGTTGTGGTGATTTCTCTGACATCGATCTCAAGTTGTCCAGCTTCAACTTGCAGGGTTTTGGGAAAGAGGCAGTTTTAATGTTTAGTAATTCCAAGTCAGAAGGGTGGGAGAAAAATTGGAAACATTAGGATCGAGAATTGTAGCTAGATATTGGAGGAAACTAGAAGAATTTGGGATTTAGTCTACTGTGTCAGTAGAGAACAAAACCTTAAAGACAGTGAAGAAGACTAGAATTTAATACCCACAGGGGTGTAGTTTTCCATTGAAACACATTTTTTGTCTTTGTAGTCAGCCTCATTTCTATCAAAGACAATTTAAGTAAGACCAGTTTGTTTGCCAAATAAGTCTAGTTTCATTAACTTGGTCTGATTGTATCAGTGCAGCAAGGATAATGGTTGACCATATGTAATTTTACAAGTCTGCTTTGCTAGAACTTTTTTTTTAAACTTTATTTATTTATTTTGAAAGAGGAAATGGAGAGAGAGTAAAAGAGCAAGCACAGGGGAAGGGCGGACAGAATCCCAAGCAGGTTCTATGCTGTCAGCACAGAGCTCAATGTGAGGCTTGATCTCATGGGCTCATGAGATCATGACCTAAGCTGAGATCAAGAGTCTGGATACCTAACTCACTGAGCCACTCCCCTGCTTTGCTGGAGCTTCTAATGAGGAATCATAGATTGGGCTTTTAAAATGCTCTTGAAGCTTGTAGACCCAGTCAGTAACTCATTCATTGTCAGATTTTGCCTGTAACACTTAGAGATGTGAGTAAATTCCTCTCTTCTTGAGGTTCTCCTAGTATCCTGAGGTTGCTGGATTCTGCTAGGAAGTAAGGGCACTCACCTGTTAGGCAGAAATCCTATAAGCAAGCTACCAGGTAGTTTTTAGAAGGGGAGCTTTTTAAGTATTGGCTCCATAAAGGCAATCTTAGTTCCTTAAAGCTTTCTAGTCATATCTGATTCTGTGCACATCATTCTCAAATATGACATTCCAGTCAATGCCTTTCTAATATAACCAATGCTTACAATTGTGTTTTGTTACAAGGAGGACTGATTTTTATTGAACTTATGCAAATAACTATATTGCAATGAAGATAATACTCCGTAAGAGCCCTCAAATTCTGGAGAGATGAGCTGGGGAGAAACGATAAATGCTTCAATCTGTTTACAAAAGTATAATTTACCAAATTGCTGTGAGTTATAAGTAGCTCAAGAGGAAAGAGAAAAAAAGTTTCCTTAAATCTGAAAAACACAACATTAAGGAACCAGTGCTGCTTCAAACAAAAGTTATCATCATCCACATCAGTCCATTGAGTCCCTTATAATTTATTCTTACTCTGCTTGCTCTTTGGTTCATAGGTTAATGAATCCATCAGCTCCTTCATCAGTTCTGGAAATTCTTGCCCATTCCAGTGGCATAGTCTTAGAGTTTTTCAAGTGATACCGTCATAGAACATTCTCATAGTAGATTATTGTAAACACCTTTAGGAAAGAATCAGAGCAGAACAGTAACTCTGAGGTGTCAGCACAGAGCCCGATGTGGGGCTCAGACTCACATGCCATGAGATCATGACCTGAGCCGAAGTTGGACACTTAACTAACTGAGCCACCTAGGCATCCTGGAACGGTTAAAATTCCGATGAGAGTTCGTTTGATAGGAAAATTAATTATTTCTGTGGTATACAACTATTGAAGATGGTAACTGGATTGAGGGTATTGACAAATTTCTATGAACTTTGTATGACTTCCAGAATACCTATATTAATAAGATGTATCCGTAAATATATAACCTAAATGTTTATCACCACTTCTTATTTGACAGTCTTTTCCATGTCAAACCTAATTATATTAACATCTCTCTTTCATAAGATGAGAGACAAACCCTTTGAGATTTTTCAAGGACCCTCTGGGAAACCCAACAATCAATTTGATGTCAACAAGACTTTAGGAATTTTGTTGAAGATATCAAAAGGCTTGGATTAGTTGACTAAATAGGGTCACAGATCATTATGAAATAGTACTTAATTACCTCTCTGACCAAAGTGGAAGATGATTTTAAAGGTAAGTATAGAAGGTTACCTAGTTGTGAACAAAATTCTTTTAATATACAGAGAATTCTGTTTTCTTAAGTAATCAATGACCTGATAAAGACAGCATGAAGCACAGGAAATTATTCTAAGGCAGCATCTAAGATAGATTATTTTTTTAAGTAAAGATAACTAAGAGAAATAGTGATGTTTTTTATTTAATTTTTTTTTTTTTTATGTTTTATTTATTTCTGAGGGAGACAGACAGCGTGAGCCGGGGAGGGTCAGAGAGAGAGGGAGATACAGAATCTGAAACAGGCTCCAGGCTCTGAGCTAGCTGTCAGCACAGAGCCTGACGCGGGGCTCGAACCCACGAACTGTGAGATCATGACCTGAGCCAAAGTCGGACACTTAACCAACTGAGCCACCCGGTGCCCCAAAATAGTGATGTTTTTTAAGCTAACCATTTAATACTTAGTTAACCATTTTATTACAGTATGCTCTTTATGTGCATTATTTCATTCAGTTTCTCTGAAGAAGATACTATTATTTTCATTTCATAGACAAGCAAGTGAATTTAGTGAAGTAACTTGGCCAAAGTCCTACAGCTATAAATAACAGCACTGTGTTTGTACCTGTTTTGCACATGAACCCGAGTTGTTAACAGCTATGTTCTATCACCTATGTTAATGATTTGTTCAAGGTCCTATGCTACTAAATCATAGAGCCAGGGGAAAAAAATTAAGCTTTTAGGTTTCAAATCCATGGCTCTTTTAACCATAACATTTCACCCCTTGACTTAGGTTTATTTAACCTCTTTTCCATAGTCCCATCTCCTAAATACAAAGGAATTAGATACTATTATTAGAATTGTCATTGAAAGGTCTTGAAACTACAAACTAAATAAAGATTAAGAAGTGGTGTGGAGGATCAATATTTTGTCGTCTAAAAATAAACTTGAAAGTAATCCTTAATATTTTGCTCAACCAGGGTAAACCTTCAGTGTATTAACACTTCAGCCAAAGGCCATATAGTTATAGATTCTTCTGCCTGTGCCAACTCTAGTCTGGTGATATTCAAAAAAGTTAAATCACTTTTTAAAATGAATATAGCCTCTGGCAATGTAATATCAGTGTATTGCTGTGACATTCTGCTTCAGATCCTGTTGAAGCTTTGCTGTAATGGCTTCTCTTTATGTGGCTGCAGTACTGTGTGCCACTGACACAGGCTGTCTGGTTTAAGTGCCCTCTGCCGCCCCTATGTATCGGTAACATAGGAGCTTTAAGGATCATTTGATGTGCAAATTTAATTGCAGGTTTTATTTTTGAAGGATGACATAAGCTATGTCAGTCTAATAGCTATTTATACAGCTTTTTCTAAACTGTTAACTCTGAAAACATGCATTTCTTTCTATTGTAATGCTTCCTGATTTAATTTTTCAAGCCTGCTTGCTCAGTTAAGTTGTTCGAGTGTATATGTGAAGGTTCTTTGCAGTATTTCAGTAGGTATATGCTTTGAAATTAAACTTCAGCATTTCTTATTTTTTGGTAAGATAGTACCTTATGGGCCTTTGTAATTCATTTTCTGTATTTGTTGATTCCTCTCCCCCTCCTTTTCTTCCCAGTATTATAGTACATGATAACAGGTAGGAGTGGTTAAGTCTCACTATCTGGCTAATGTGGTAATTTCTTGACTGTATTACAGGGTTATGGTAAAAATACTCTGGAAGGGATCAGTAGTCTTATATGAAATGCTTTTTTCTTTCCAAATGACACTAAAGAATCCAGAAGCACCCAGGATTTTAATAAAATAAAGTACTCTTATCTTTTTTTTTTTGGATAGTAACTTTTTGTGGAAAACAAAGGTTTGGGGATGATGTACGTTGAAAAAAATGCTGCTTTGGGGTACCTGGGTGGCTCAGTCAGTTAAGCGTCTTACTTTGGCTCAAGTCATAATCTCATGGTTCGTGGGTTTGAGCCCTGCGTCAGGCTCTGTGCTGATGGAGCTAGCTCAGAGCCTGGAGCTTGTCTTCAGATTCTGCGTCTCCTTCTCTCTCTGACCCTCCCCTGCTCATGCTGTCTCTCTCTCTCAGAAATAAATAAAACATTAAAAAAAATTTTTTTTAATGCTCTTTTACAAGGAACATCTGTCAATTCTTCTGATATGCAGTCACTGAATCAATTATGTGGAAGGCTAGTACCATCTGAGTCAGGTGAAATAAGGAAGTTCTGAGTGAAATCTTAACGATAGGACATATTGGTACTACATGCCAAAAGCTCCCATTTATCCTGCCTCTCAGAAATTCTTTATACCAATTTGTGTTTTAGCAGAGTCTGTATTTAAATTGGAATTTTTTAGCAGAAATGGAGGGGGGGGGGTCTATGAAAAGTGTTGTTTCATAATTTGTGAGGTGAATTGACAGATGTCCTCATAGCAACTAATACTTTTTCCTCATTTGTCATTAGATTTCCTGATTATTCGTTTAGTGATTTCACTTTTCTGAAAATTTATCATTTTATGTTGAAAAGTGTAAAGCTGCCATTTACTGTGGTACTATGGTTGAGACAAAATCTAGTTAAGTAGCTTTTCCATTTTTAAAGTTGAACTATGAAAATGTTCTAGAATAGATCTGAATGAGAGCTAACAAATTTGTCTTATTGCTCTCATTTTATAGGTGAGGAAATGGAGGCTGAGAGAGGTTAAGTTACTTGCCCGAGGTTATAGAGCTATTAAGTGGCAGAGTTGATACTTAAACACAAACCTTCAGTTTCTTAGTACTGAGGTCTTTACACTTGACTACTTGTCTTTGGTTATAAGGCTTGAATAGAAATGAGAAATCACTTTTTTGTTTTCACCATTAAAATTTTTTGTTTCTTGTTTTTGGTTTTTTTTTTTGTTTGTTTCTTGGTTTTTTGCTTTTTTGGCCATAATTGCCAAATAAGGGTGTAACTTAGAGAAACTGTATGGTGATTCCTAGGTTGAAAAAGGACATGTAAAAGCCATAATCAAATGAGTTTGTGTGCTGTTTACCTGAGTATATACCTAAACTTTGCTACTTTCAGGTGAAACTCCCATTTTGTTCCCTTACGTATATACCCTGTTACCCAGTTTTGCAGTTCATTTTTCTCAAATCTGTATTTCCCTTATAAGAGATTCAAGTGATCTGTAGACTTGAAAATCTAAGTATGGTACCACTCTTCTAAATAACTTATATAAAGAATGAATATTGTTGGTCCTGCTGTTTATATTCATCCATCCCAAGAAGTCTCCATTATGTTTGTTGTTTTTTGTTTTTCACCTTTATTTTTTTTTTTTAATATTTTTATTTATCTCTAGGAGGGAGAGAGAGACAGCGTGAACAGGGGGTGGTCAGAGAGAGAGGGAGACACAGACCCCGAAATAGGCTCCAGGCTCTGAGCTGGCAGTCAGCACAGAGCCCGACGCAGGGCTCGAACCCACGAACCGCGAGATCATGACCTAAGCGAAAGTCGGACGCTTAACCGACTAAGCCACCCAGGCGCCCCTGTTTTTCACCTTTAATCCAGATTCTATGTCAAAATAATATCTAAAAAATGATAGTGACTCATGTAATCTAAATATGAGCAAATTGGTTTTTCATCTCATTCACATGCCATGCATATTTGCTCATTTGTACGCCTGTGATATATTAATAATTTTACATGATTCTCCCCAAATAGGAATTATATTGCACTGCTAGGTCATCTCTAGATGCTAAAGCATTTGGTTAATCATTCTACCCATATTAATTTAGCTAGTTTAACCTGTATGTTATTGAGATTTGGCAACATGCAGTTTAGAGTTTAGAAACTTCTTTTGGTAGCATGTTAGTTTCTTCCAATGAAAAAGAGTTTTAAAGTTAGAAGGAGAAGGAGTGGTTTAAAGAGGACAAAGCAGACTGCGACTCTTGGGAGCGGAAGTACTGAAAGACAGATGAGGAGCCGCGATTGAAGAGTGCAGGAACTGAGAATGAAGTTCTGCGTATTTCCAAGGTGAACATATTGTGACAGTGTGGATCCGTTCTGCTTGCCTGTCCTAATAATTTCTGTTAATGACTTCATGTCAGTTTGGATCTGATGGTTTTACCCGATACATTTTGCTACACTTTATCTTGTCTGCCTTTGTATTTGTGGTTACAAAGTGGAATGTAGGGCAAGGTTACCAGTAGAGAACTGTGGGTGTGTGCAGTTTCCATCTTGCTTCAATAGTTATGGAAAATGTGAGGCGACCAAATCTATGTTCCAAATATATTTCTTATGGATTTCTGATAAACTGACCTTAGAAGGGTGAGGCAATCAACAAATACCCATGAGCCTTGCTTAGATCTGTCCCATGTCTTTGGCATCCTTAGTATGCATTTGAATGAATGTGCCTTTAGTCCATGCAGTTTTTTATTAGTATTCCTTTTTTTTTTTTTTTTTTTTTTTAAAGTAGGCTTCATGCCCAGCACAGAGCCCAGTGCGGGGCTTGAACTCATGATTTGGAGATCAAGACCTGAGCTGAAATCAGGAGTTGGATGCTTAACCAACTGAGCCACCCAGGCGCCCCTCTTAGTATTCTTTATAATGATTAGTTATATACCAGCCTGAACCTGATTAACCTTTTATAAAACTGTCATCAACATCTTTACTGATGATTCAGAACCAAAAGGTATATCAGAATTCTGTTACTTGGAACATGGGGCAGATATAAACAGGGCTCATGGGATTTGTGGATTCCCTCACCCTTAGGAGATAGGGCATTTACCAGTAGCCATAAGAAACATATTGGAATGTGTTAGATTTCGTTGCTGCACATTCTTCCATGACATTGAAGGAAGCTGGAAATTGCACACGTCCATCTCTACTGGTAAGCTGACTTCCAGCAGGGAATTAAATGTAGCAGTTAACTTACTGTTTAGGAAAGTGACTGTCTTAGAAGAATAAAAGGCCCATGTCTAAGTAGCAACATTGTTGGCATTTAGCAGACCCATGGACCTAAGAGATACTATCTTTAAAAAGACCTGTTGGAATTGGTATACCCTTGAAATGTTGTGCTGGAATTTTGTGATTATATTATTCATTTTGAAACAGTCTTTCCCTTGTGCTGCTGATCTCCTCACCAAAGAGATATGATATTAGTACTTTCTTGTGTTCTCCTCATTGGTTTCAAAGCTTTATTATTTTTTCTCCTTTTTAAAAAATATGTATTTTGAGAGAGAGCACGGACAAGCGGTGGAGGGGCAGAGTGAGAGAGAGAGAGAGTATCCCAAGGCCCCCCCCCCCCCCCCCCNAAGAAGTGAGATCATGACCAGAGCTGAAATCGAGAGTCAGAAGCTTAACAAGCTTAACGAGCTGAGCCACCCAGGAGCCCTTTTCTCTTTCCATTGTTAGTGCTGCTCCATATCCTGTTCTTTTTGTTTATGATGCCCTTCTGTTGTGATCTGGGTTCCTCAGGATATAGACTCTCAGATGGAAATTCGTGTGCTAGTAATTTCTTAGAAAGTGCTGTTTGAATCAACCCCTGTGGAAGGGAAGGGAGAAACCAGTGTGGGGATTTAGGCTGCTGTGCGGTCTTGATGGAGATCTGACCCAGGGGGGAGTTCTGAAGCCGGGATGGTTCTGCACCATTGTCCCCAGTCAGGGAGAGAGGGCCGCATCTGTATACTCCCTGCATCAAGCTGTCTTTGGATGTGAGTTGCCCGGGGAAGGGAGCATGAGCTTGGGTGAGGAGAATCTTCAGTCAAGGCCGTTCTCAGGAGAGCTGATAGCTGAAGGCTGTCTGCTGGCAGCCGTACAACAGGGGATAAATCATTCAGTCCTGAAAGGGGATCTGGGTGGCACATCACAGTTTCCACTCTGTCTGTTTTGCACAGGTGCTGTTCACAGCCTGGGGGATGGGTCAGGATTTCCAGCAATGAGGAGTTGCGGGGGCAGCGTGATCAGAAATGGTAGAGGGGAAAGTTGGTGTGGAATAGATCCTGGCATATAATTGAGTTCCTGCTTTGATAATTGCTTTTCTAAGTACGTTTTTAAAATTCTATCTATCTATACTAACACTGTTCTCTTTTTAAGTCACAGAAACCTGATGAAAACTTAGGGGGCTCTACGTAGGGAATCTATGCCTATCTTTGCATATAAATTCTGTATGGTTTTTGTAAAACCTAGTTGTTTTCTCTGTTTCCTATTCTTTATAGGCTCTTTTTTCTTTCTCCATCTCTTAATAATTATGCTTTGTTTTTCGATCTTCATATTAAAAATTAGTTGAGTGCTATATTTTCTGTTTGAGATACATGCACACAGACACACACTCACACATTTTTGTTTTGTTTTTTTTTTTTTTTGAGATAGAGGGAGAGAGAGAATCTCAAGCAGGCTCCATGCTGTTAGTTGCAGAACCTGACACAGGGCTTGATCCCATGAACTGTAAGATCATGACCTGAGTTGAAATCAAGAGCCGGACGCTTAACCAACAGAGCCACCCAGGCGCCCCTGTTTGGTTTGTTAATCCTCAATCACAGTAAATAATTTTATTACATGCTTTGTAATATCTAAATTATAGGCTTATCTTCATTCAAAATTATTTTTTGTTTTTTGTTTGGTTTGGTTTTTCTAGCTTATAGAGATCCCATGTGACCCATAGAGTTTTCTCCAAAGTGGTTTCGTTTCTTTTGGATACTCCAGGGATATCACAAGCCTCAGGACCAATTTTATCTTAATTTTTGAGTTTGAAGATTCTCATACAAGTAAGATTTCAGACTTCAAAACTGTTGTGACACAGGTGTAGGGTTTTAATTTCTGGTTGTCACATTTCTGGCTTTTAGCCAGATTTCTCAGAGACAGCTTCTCTTGAAGTCTTATTAAGACCGTGGGTGGATTTGTCCTGTTCCCTGCCTCACTTTTTAACGGTGACTGCAGCCTTTGGAAAATAGCCCTGGTTTTATGAAAGGATCTCAGTAGCAACTGTATACTTTGTGTGCCTGAGAGCTCTTTCTCTGCCTGTTCATGGTCATCAGGGTACAGTAGGGTAGGTTGTATCCTCTGTTGAAGAAAAGCCAGGCCAGAAATCTAGACTCTTCTGAGAGAGTGCTTTCTTCTGGTCTCATTACTTGAGAGGGCATCTCCTTACCAGTCTGAGTTAGACCTAAGTGCTAAGGAGATTCCTATGATCATCCCTGGAGGCGGCCGTAACTGGCAGTAGTTACTTTGGTGCATCCTGCTTTGGCCCTTGGTTCTAGCTTTGGCTTAGCACCAGGGGATTTTCGTTATTGTAAGTAAAGTTGTGTATTTATTTTTAAATTTGGTTATACTCTTTTTTCACTTATTTCTGTGTGTTTATGGTGGAAGGTCTTCTTCATTAGCTCAGTTAACCATTTTGCTGTCCCTGGAATTCCTTCAAGTTACTTATTAAGCTCTGTTCCCCAGGTTCCACCTCTTTACATTGGGAATAATAATAGTGTCTGTCTGTACGGTGCTCGTGTGGAGCACATCTTAAGTTCTCAGTAGTTGTTAGCCATTTTTATTTGCACCATTTAAAGCTTGACTTTAGCACCTTAGGGAAGGGTTGGGAATGTATGTAGTAGTGGTTGTATTTCTTAACAAGAAGAGGAAGTCTTAGTCAACGCCCTAGAGAAATCAGAGGAGAAACTTTGTTCACTATAGTAAAATGCCGAAACTGAAGCGTAGAGTCCCACCCTCTCTGTTGATATGCCCAAGGTCACTTGGCACCTGCGGTGAGCTGAGAGGAATGTCCTCGCAGTATTGCCTGGAGGACTGCTTAGAGGAGTCTTGCCTGGATTGTGTGGGTAGGTAAGTTTGACTTTGTGAATATTTACTTTGCTAAGGAGGGCTCTCAAAGCCATAATTATTTTAGAGGATATATATAGACCTTGAAACATGCAGTAATACTTTTTAGTCCCAGTGAGCCTTTTGACAATTTCTTAGCTTCGCATTTGGTATTCCAGGTGAATTCTGAACTTGTTGAAATTGGTGCTTGGGGTTCCTCAGAGTCCTGCCTCCTGCCTCTTGGGGATTTTAAAGGATTTCTTTCTCTTAGGTCATATGTTTAAGAGAATAATTTCCCCCCATAAATTGTAGGTGAGAAGAAATCCGTTGACTATTAATAGTTGGGGAAGGGCAGATAGAATGTATAAAGTTTTCTTAAAGGTTACTTTTTAAGTTAATCTGATATGCAGAATATGGTGATTATCCTATAAATATTAACTGCTTTGGATTGTTTATGCAGTGCTAGTTGCACTATGAAAATTTGCTTATTAACCAAGTTCAGTTTTCTTAGGTTGTTGTTGGCTTTGAGTCCGCAGACTTAATCCTGCCAAATTTCTGTGTAAACATTTTGCTTGGGACCTAAACTGTAGTGAATATGTGTATTTAAAGTTTTTTTTTTCTTTTTCCCCCTGAGCCTGTGTATATTAATGGAACTTGTAAACATTTAAATAGTCAATTAATGGAAATTTTTAAGGAAAACTCTTTTCAAAAAATTCAATCATGTAATTATGTTGTTTTAAGTATAAAATTTGAGCTTAGTTTGAAATATATATAATTCTTATATATATTATATATATATATAATTCTTACATAGAGATCTGGTTTTGTAGCTCTTATCGATTTGTTACATTTTGTTTAGGAGGAGTCCTTTTGTTGTTACAGTACGAGTAATTAAGTGCAAGGCCAAGGTTTATACTATTTAAAAACAAGAGTTAATAATATTGTATCACAGTATGCTAGAGAGAGAAGACAAGTAAATAACGAGTTGCAGCTCTGTTTTGGTGCTGGGAAATGTAATGCCTTCTTGAGTTCAGGTGCCATGGTTATTATGCCTGTATTGATCCATTTTGAAGTACATTTTTGAATATGTTGATTTTTCTCTAAAGTATCTGTTATTTATTAAGACTCTACACCGTACAGAACGTCCTCAGTTTACACCTCAGACTTTACCCATACAGGCACAATGTGTAGCTGTTTTGTAGCATACATAGGGGAGGTTCCTTGGAATGTTTATGGCCTGAGTTATTCTTAACCTTGTTGCAAAGCTTCGGTCAGCTTTACAGACCAAATCCTAAAGCAAGTGTCAGTGTCATGCTCATTGTAAATTTTATATATGCTCTTGGAATGGTATGTAAAGTATTTTGTCCTTTGACCTGCTCTCACCTTAAGGAGGATATCCTGCACTTACTATACCTGGAGTGGTTGTTTGGGTTTTTTTTTTTCTCTTTATTTTTTTTATTGTAGACAGAGAGCGGGAGTGGGAGAGGGGCAGAAGGAGAGAATCTCTGTTTTTAAGTCCATTTATTTTGAGAGAGTGTGTGTGAGTGTACGAGTGGGGGAGGGGCCAGAGGGAGGGAGAGAGAGAATCCCAAGTAGGTGCCGTCATTGCAGAGCCCTACAAGGGGCTTGATCCTCCAGCCCTGGGATCATGACCTGAGCGGAGAAAAACTGAGCCATGCAGGTGCTCCACCTGGAGTTTAGTTTTAAAAGTGGTTTCTGTTTTTCCGCAGATAGACTTGGAAGTACTTTCTTCAGTGTAAGTAAATTACACATAGGAGAAAATGACTTTGGAAAGGATAAGATGTTTATACTCATTTTCTATGTAATTCCGAAATAAATTGTATTGAGAAGTTTCCAGTTTAGTTTATTGTTCAGAGAAATCTGGTTTCATTAATTCATCAAGGTTGGTGTGAGATTTACTTAACGGAATTCCTTGGAGTTTTTAGCAGAGAAAAATTAGCCCATTACGTTTTAGATTTTTAAATAATAGTTTACTCAAATTGTGTAAAAATTTTGTGCAGATGATATAACAAAGTATATTTTCATATAGTCTTTTGATCATTTACCCTGTAGCATAGTTCTATTGTAATTAAACAATTATTCTTTAAAATTCTCTTTTCTTTTAGAGTTTAAGTGTGTGTGTGTGTGTATGTGTGTGTCTTAATGTTTGTTTATTTTTGAGAGAGACTGAGCACGAACGTGGGAGGAGTAGACAGAGAGGGAGACATAGAATCCAAAGCATCCTCCAGCCTCTGAGCTGTCAGCACAGAGCCTGACACAGGACTCGAATCCACAGACTATGAGATTATGACCTGTGCTGAAGTTAGATGCATAACAGACTGAGCACCCCTGCATATTTTTGATTTTTTTCATGAAACACTGAAAAGTGGACTTTCCAGCTAATAAAAATATATTATTTCAGTTACAATTTGTGACATTTCTGTCCACTGAATGATATACATTGACTAGATTCAGGCATATGATTCGAAGAAACTTGTTGTAGTTGTGATTCTTAATATATATTCTAAGGTTTTAAAGCAAGATGTGAAATACTGTGCTTTGTACTTAGCAGTACAGTAAAATTTGAGCTGAAATGGAATTACAGTAAAATTTTCAGTAAAATTTGAGCTGAAATGGAACGTGTGTTTGTTACGCTTGCCTTAGACCGTATATGCACATTAATCCAAGAAGCCTTTGCTTTGGGAGGACATTGGTATACAGCTTCTTGAGTATTAAAAAAAATTGATAGTTAATATATTTTGCTAGGGGCTGTGTATACCTTATATTTATTTCTCATACCCTTGAAAGATATTGTAACTACTTACAATTTTTTTAATGTTTATTTATTTTTGAGGGAGACAGAGAGAGACAGAGTGAGCTGGGGAGGGGCTGAGGGAGAGGGAGACAAAGAATCTGAAGCAGGCTCCAGGCTCTGAGCTGCCAGCACAGAGCCTGATGTGGGGCTGGAACTCATGAACTTCGAGATCATGACCTGAGCCCAAGTCAAATGTAATTCAAAATCATATTATTTAACTTTCTTAATTATATAGTTTAATGATCAGATTTAAATATCTGCTATTATTATTATTAAGGTGTATTCTTTTTATCCCTTCATTGTTTCCAAAAATATACTTTCCTCTCATTTTGCAGGTAACGTTTTTTATTCCACTGTTTTATATAATGTGCCAGACCAAATGACACAGTTAGGCTCCATTAAGTAGAGCTGTGAATATCAATCTTGGACACAAAGCTGGGGGTTGTTGCTGGGGAAAGCCTTCCTGCTGTTCTTGCTTGGCTTTCCAAAGGCTCTGAAAGAAGTCTCTTCACTTATTCAAAGCCTGGATTTGTGAAGGCTGGTTGGGCTCCCTTTGCTCATTCATAACCGATGTTGCACTCTTCTCCTTAAAAATTGTCAGTGACTGTCTCATTTTCCATCAGATAAAATTCAACGTTTGTTATAGAACTTATTATTTGTAGTCATGTATCTTAATTTGCGGCCTAAGTGTCTTGGTATTTATGTATGTGTACATATTATATATATATGCCTCACATTTCCTGCCTTTTTCTTTATTCATGCAGCTATTAGAAAGTGTTGCCCTCATAATCAAACTTTAACTCATCCGTAAGGTCTGCTAATCACCCCCATTAAATTTCTCCTGGTCCCTTTGTCCAACATTAAAAGTAATACGGTTTTTTTTCCCCTGCATTTTAAAAAAATGTTTTATTCATTTTTGAGAAAGCAGAAGCAGGGCAGGGGGAGAGAGAGCGGGACAGAGGATATGAAATAGGCTCTGTGTTGACAACGGGGAGCCTGATGTAGGGCTTGAACTCCAGAACTGTGAGATCGTGACCTGAGTCCAAGTCGGACGCCCAACTGACTGAGCCACCCAGGTGCCCCTTCTGCATTGTCTTAAGGTGCTTCGTGTTCTGTCTTGTGTTACAGTTATTTTTGCATGTGTTATAATATTTTACGCGTCCTGCACAGCATCGACTGACTTTAAGCCTCTTATCTCTTACTAGGATGGATGGAGGAGCTTTTGTCATGTTTCTCCTATAGTACCTTGTATTCAGGAGATAGTCATAAATATTTGGTGAGCGAATACATGAAATGACATGACTGTGCATTACCACCAGACGTTTTACTCCTCTGTTAGAAGGGACGTTTGGGGATAGGGGATCAGTTAGAGAACAAAACAGTTGTGGCATAGTTGTCTGAATCAGAGCTGCCCCCAGAAGGGAAAGCTGAGGAAACAGTCAACGATACAGTTAAGAAATGTTTTAGATCATGTTTAATGGCTCAATACTGACAACGAAAGAATGTTTTCTAGATAAACACTTTGGATTAATAGGAAATTGAAGAGTAACACAGGCTTTGTAGATCATGACTAGAGTTCTGAGTCAGAGGACATTAGTCATGAGGCCGTAGTTTGGGAATGAATATACTCAGTTCTGCTATAATGCTTTTTGAAAATGGGAATTTATTCCTACATTACTGGTACTAGGGAACAATTTGACGATAATGTAAATTTCACATTTGTCTTGCGTGTGCACAAACCTCACATGTCTTCCAGCGCCCTCACTTCATTGTACATTACAAACCACAAACACACTCGTATCAAGTTTTATAGTTTCCCCTCCAATGTCAGGTAACCCTTTTCCCTCCATTTCACAGTCACTTACTTAGCTATAACCCTGTGGCAGCCAATTCCACAAGCAAACTTCAGGTCTTTTTCAAGGTTAGGTACTATGTTTATTGTAGTTTTTATTTATTTTTTAACCATTTAACATATGTAAAACTGTGCTACGATCTTTATTAGGTTCTTTCCTTTTTTATGAAGTGTCAGTGACAGAGTTTTTGAGTGTTGTGCTTCAAACCCCATTTTCTCCATAAGCCCTGCGGTTTTAATGATGTGATTTTGCATTGCATCATGATTTCTAGGAATATGTATGTTGCATTATATCAGAGCCGGCTGTCCAAATTGTTAACGTACAGAGTGCAAACTGACACTTCTCCCCGTCTCTAGCTTTCATTTCTGCTCTTCCTCTTTCCTCTCTTTTGATGGTGAAAGAAAGGAGGGACACAGAAGGACAGCAAAATGCCAAAGGACTTTTTTTTTTTTAAAGGGAATAAATTTACTGATGGACATAAATGGATATCTTTGAAAGCCGGCAGAGACTGAGAAGTAAATATAAAAGCCAGTGGCCTCCTGGAGTAAAAATATATCTTACCTTTAAATAATAATAATTATGTTTAGCATTTTTTGAGCCTTTATGCTGGGCACTGTGATAAGTGCTTGACATAGATTATGCCATGTAATCCTCAACAAACCCTGTAAAGTAGGTGTTATTACTGTCCTCATTTTACAGATGAGGAAAATGAGACTTAGAAGGGTTAATTAACTTGTCCCGGGGAGGTAACTCATAAATATAAAGGGCAGGGCCCATTCTAGAATCAAGTCTGACTTCTGAGCCTTAAATTTTAGTGGTCTGTCACAGTACTTTGTAGATTATAAATTTAGAAACTACATGTGTTATTTTCTCTACACTTAACTGTGTCTGATTGGCATCACAGGCTATTTCAACCTGTAATAAATGAAGAAACAGAGGTGCCCAGGGCTAAGAAATGCAAAGATTGTCAGAGGCAGAGCAATAACCGAAATTAATTCTAATACCTAATTCAGGGCTTTTTTTTTCTGGGGCTTATATATAAAAAGGGGGAAATTTGGACAGTTAGCAATAAGGAGGCAAGCTGAACTGAATAGAAGGAGACATGATTGCTTTGGATATTGGGGAAAAAAGGAGGTGAATATATTCGTAACAATATATTAGAAGTGAAAGAAGAGAGCGTAATGGAGAATGAATGAAGGGACTCTAACTCTGTGTTATAGGGAGCCCAATCAGATTCTCATAAACGGATTAAAACTAGTACCAGTTGCGATACAAGGGTATAGTACAAGATATCTGAGGTCATGAGCATAATTAGCTATACTGTAAATCCTGATTAGTAGGAGGCTCAGGGGGAAAAAAAAAAGGAAAGAGAGAGGTTATGCTAGAGGAAGCTTTCAAAAGGCTTTATTTGTACTTATTTTATTGCATGTCCTTAATCACTTTTTCTTTAGATGGCTAGTTACCTCATGGGGCCTTACATAGAAACACGTAAACAAGTGTTAATCCATATTTGTTAAATGGAAGCATTAATAAATAGTGGAGAGTAGTTCTTCAGTTGAGTGTTGATTAAAAGCTAAATATTATACAGATAATAGGATAGAGAAGGATGGAATTGATGAGTATTTATGTATTTAGAGCAGGGGATTAGCAAACTCCAACCAGTGGGCTATTTTCTTTCCAGAAGCCAACAATGGTTTTCACATTTTTAGTAGGTTATTAAAAACAAAAACAAATGTGAAGAATATCAACAGAGACCATATGGGGCCCACAAACCCCAAATATATACCACTTGACCCTTTATAGAAAGTTTATCAACACCTGACCTGAAAAATAGTCCAAAAATAAGTTAGATTGTTCTCTTGTAGAAAATAAGATTAGGAAATGGAAACTGACATTATATTTCATAGAGGGCTACATTTCTGAACATGTGCCTTTTCCCCCTGATATGTGGGAAGGAATTGATAGTTACTTAATATTTTTTGCTAGGGGCTGTGTATACCTTATGTTTATTTCTCATACCCTTGAAAGATATTGTAACTACTTAAAAATTTTTTAATGTTTGTTTATTTTTGAGGGAGAGAGAGAGAGACAGAGTGAGCTGGGGAGGGACTGAGGGAGAGGGAGACGCAGAATCTGAAGCAGGCTCCAGGCTCTGAGCTGTCAGCACAGAGCCTGATGTGGGGCTGGAACTCAGGAACTGCGAGATCATGACCTGAGCCCAAGTCAACTAACTGAGACGCCCAGGTACCCCAGATATTATAACTACTTTAAAACAAGGACTCATGGCTCATGGAAGCTAAGTAAGCCTAACGTTTCACATTTGATCAGTAGTGGGATTCTTATATATTTGGTTCTTCCAGATAAGAAAATGGTAAAAGTTGAGCATAGACTGTTCAGAATTCTGGTTTGAAAATATCTAAAAAGATATCCTATGTGGACATTTGTAGTATCTTTAGCTAGTACCTCAAATATAAACAAAACATTTAAGTTTTACATACAAAAATAGGACTGTTTGAAGAATTGTAATTTTACTATAAAATTTGCATATGAAGGAAGATCTTTGGATAAACTGTAGATTTACAAAGAGAAAGTGTAAAGAAAAAAATTCAAGACTCATAATAAAAACTTAAAATAACATTCACCTAAAAGAAAGATGAGACTTAAAGTGTTTTCAGTATAAAGTACAAAATAGAAAAGTTTGTTCTGCTTCAATAGGAAGTATACCAGGCAGCAATTTATTTTTGAAAAGCTCATGTTAAACAAACATTGGCCCGTATGTCTAATTATAAAGCGTTATGGAGAAGATTTCAGGGTGCTATGAGAACATGTAATGAGAGATCTGATAATATAGATTGGAAGGTCAGAACAGGACTTCCCAAGAGGGGTCATTTTAGCTGAAATGTAGGAGTTAAGCTAAGACAAAGAGGATAATTATTCCAGACAGATAATGATAGGCCTTGAGGATGGTAAGAGCTTGGCATATTCAAAGGAATATCAAAGAAGGTCATTGTATCCCCTCATGACTCTGAGGACAGGAATTTTATCTGTTTTGTTCATCCTTGTATATCCAGCTTCACACATATAGTATCTGCTGGCACATTGAAAGCCCTTAGCAAGATTTATTGAATGGACAAAGAATGAATGGACATTTCACTGGGAAATTCATGGTATAATTGTGAGTATAGGGATTGCCTGGATGAAGGCTACTCCTGTCTTTCTGAAGCCTACCTAATTACATCAAACTATTCAGATTGCTGGTAATCCCAGATTACCCTAGGTCACTTGCAGCGCAGGTGTCCCCAGCCTTGGTAACTACGGTCAAAGGATCTGAATGGAGCTTTGACCGAGAGTCTGCACAGAAAAAGCAGGAACAAGGAATGTAGACTGTTTCAGTTGGGTCTGATCCTGAGAAGGAAAGTGCATTTGCATTATTACAATGGCTGGAATAAATCTGAGATAGAATGAATATTGCCATTTTTCTAAAAATAACCAGTTGAGAGGAAGGGTGTTCTGTACTAGGTAGAACATGCGATCCCCGGCTCTCTGGGTGACCATTGGTGGCCAAATAGTACATGATCATCAGGGTTAGAGGTTTAATTAAAAAGTTAAATACTCAAATACTTATTATTTGTGTATCTTATTTCTTCAAAATCATATTTGGGCTTCTGAATTTAGATAATTTCACTTACTGGTTTGAGTGCATTGAGGAATTTATGAAGTAGAAAGGATGGGGTGAGGATTGCATATTTCCCAGGTCCGTGAAATAAAGTTGTAGTAGCCATGGAAGTATTGTTTAACAAAATATTGACCATACAATGGAGGTAAAAGAGAGATTTATGAAAGTTCAGGGAAGAGAGGATAACTTTAGGTGGGAAGGTAAATGAGAATCGGAGAAGGAAAGAAAACATTTCAGAGTCGTTCATAAATGATGGTCTTTGTGTTAAAAAAAAAATAGCCGCTAAGTGGTAAAAGCAACATATATACAATTTAATAATGCCACTTGTGTATGCCTTCCTTAAGCTTAAACTTCAGTGACCTTTAGTTTAATGTTATCACATTGTTGGGGGGTTAGTATGAAATCTGAGGAATTCCCTACCGGATGTCATAAGTCTGTTTCCTTACAAAAAGAGAAATATTGGCCAGCAGATGAGGAAGTAAGTACTCACTAAGACCTCTAGGTGTTGTTTCTATCAGTGAGGAAAAATAAAAGACTCCCTTCTTGCCCCCTGCAAATAATACAAGGTTTTCAAAGGATGTCTTGGGAGGGGTATTGGCAGTACTGGCATGTGAAAAACTCTTAGATGTTTATTTTAAATGGATTCTTTCCTGAGTATTAAAATTAGTGAGTTAGATATTGTCAGTGCCGTTGGGCTCATCTGCGGGAACAGAGGATATTCTAACTATTGCAGTTACCATTTGATTTGTCATAAGACAAAATTTCATGATAACTTTTTAAACCAAAGGTACAGGCTCGTTGTTTAGGTCTTTTAAATGAATCTTAACATTTTTCATTAACATCATTTTGTAATTCCTATTGATATTTGGTATGGTACTTAATAATGGACTAATTCATTATAAAAGCAAAATCCAAATCTTTTCTTCCCTTATCACTTTAAAAGTTGGACCTTTGAAGCCATTTTATTGAATATATGTATATAATATATATATATTTAATATGTCATTGACCCTTGAACAATGTGGGGGTTTGGGTTCTGACCCCTTGCACAGTGGAAAATCCACATATAACTTTGACTCTCCCCAAATTTAACTGCCAGTAGCCTTTAGTTGATTAGCACAAATTTTGTGTTATATGTATATTGTATTCTTAGAATAAAGAAAGCTACAGACAAGAAAATGTGATTTAGAAAACCATAAGGAAGAGAAAATACATTTACAGTCCTATATGTATTTATTGATAAAAATCCTTGTATAGGTGGAGTGCAGTTCAAACCTGTTTTTCAAGGGTCAGTTGTATATGTGCATATATGTACATGTATATGAATTTACCCCCTTAGGAATACTGATATATTTGATTTTGCTCAGTGCATGTTTTCCTGAAAGTTTCTATGCTTACTAAATTGTTTAAAAGTTCAATTAAGTGAAAAATACAGAGAGATTTTGAAAAGTTCTTTAAGCCATTTCATAAGTCAGGTGACGCTTTTGAACAGGAGCATATAGATTTCCAATCATTTTAAACTTTTAAACTTTAAAAGTAATTGTATGTGTACCTTGTCTGATTTTGTCCCCTCAGTACACTATGAGATTGGTGTGTAGGGGTGGAGCATGGAGCCCTACTCCATTTGCTAATGAGAAAATGAAGGATCGGTGAAAAATGGTATTTGCAAGAGGGACTGCCAGATCATGTTAAAGCTGAACCTAAAAATCAAGAATTGGTAAAAAACTGGGGCACCTGGGTGGCTCAGTTGGTTAAGCATCCGACTTTGGCTCAGGTCATGATCTCACGGTTTGTGGGTTTGAGCCCTGCGTCGGGCTCTGTGCTGACAGCTCACTCAGAGTCGGGAGCCTGTTTCCTATTCTGTGTCTCCCTCTCTCTCAGACCCTCCCCTGTTCATGCTGTCTCTGTCTCTCAGAAATAAATAAAAACATTAAAAAAAAAAAAGAATTGGTAAAAAACTGATCAGTGCTCTTATTTTTTTTCCCCCCAAAACACAGTTCCAATTTGTTGTTTTTATAGATTAGGGATTTTGTCTCTTGGTCTTTATTAAAGTGGAGTATATGATAATATAGTTTATTTCAAATTAAGAAATACATACATACATATATATGTACGTGTATACACACACACAAGACTGTAAGGAT
>NW_027528869.1:2448138-2460109 GCF_008692635.1 Crocuta crocuta
TTTTTTTTTTTTTTTTTTTTTTACATGTGTGTTTGCTACAGAAATTCCTTATGCCTCCAGTACATCCTCATTTACAGCCTTCACCTTAGTGGACCAGGCGGCCACACCAGATGGGTTTGCTGACATTCAGTAGTCTCTTCATTTGTCAGTTTTATTTTTTATTATTGTGGTAAAATACACATGACATACAATTTACCATTTTCATCATCTTTAAGTGTACATCTTCATGAACTGAAACTCTGTACCCATTAAATACTAAATACTACTCATCCCGCCCCCCCCGCCCCTAGATCCTGGATTCTCCTTTTTCTTTTTTTTCTTCCTGGATTCTACTTTCTATCTCCAGGAGTTTGGCTACTCTAGGTCCTCAAATAAGTGGAATCGTATATTTGTTGTTTTGTGACTGGTCTGTTTACTTAGCATAATGGCTTCAGGGTTCATCCATGTCGTTGGATGTCCTAGACTTTTCCTTCCTTGTGATGGCTGAGTAGTATTCCATTCTGTGTATACACATTTTCCTTATCCATTTACCTGTCAACAGACACTTGGCTTCCTTCTACCTTCTGTTATCAGTAGTGCTGCTGTCAACATGGGTATATAAGTATCTGTTTAAGTTCTTGTTTTCTGTTCTTTTGGGTGTATATCCAGAAGTGGGACTCCTAGAATGTATATGGTAATTCTGTGTTTAAGTTTCTGAAGAATTCTGCCATAGTTTTCCACAGCAGCCACATCATTAAAGGGATGTTTTCAATGGCTGACAAACAAAAAACAACCTTCAGTTCTCTTAACTGTCTGGATTGCTAAAACGAACTTTCCTAAAATAGGATGTATACAACCTCGATGGATTTCTTGTGTATCTAGTAACTCTAGAAAATGTGGGCTCTGTCCTTGTACTATATTTTAGATTCAATTACCTTCCTGTTTCTCTTTGGAGAACTCAGGTTTGAAGAAATTATGGGACTGACATAGGCAAGTCTTAGTTTTTCCAAAAAAATATCTAGAGCAGAATACAATTGAGATGGTTCCTGTAGGAATGCAAGAAACTGATAAAATTTCCTTAAAATAAGTTAACTTTAATGCTTAATCTTGTCTGCCCTCCACAATGCCCCCATAATTAATTAAAGATTAGTAATATATTGTTAATCCTCTGTTGATTCACTGTTTCCGTAAAGATTAAGTCTGAATTTCTGCGCATGCTCTACAAGGCCCCTCACGATCTGGCATCAAGCTTTTCTCAACTACATTATCTTTCTATATACCTTGTATTGCAGCCACACGGCATATCTCCCTATGCTCTGAAGCTCATATCCTTCCATGTACAATGCTTTGCATATGCCTAGAATCCTCTCTCACTGCCCTCACACCCACCCATTGACACACTCCTCCGTGTCTTTCAATACCTGGTTCTACTGTCAGTTCTTCTGCGAAACCTATAACAAACTTCTCCAGGTGAATGCTTCCAGAATACATTGCTCAGGCCATGACAGTAGCATTTACTAACTTGCATGGTAGTCATCTCTTTGTTAAACTCAGTTCTCCTAGAGGAGAGAAACCATGTAGTTTATTATATGTCCTTGTTTGAAGCACAGCACCTGGTAGGTGTAGACAAAAAATACTGGATGAATTTCTTGGATGGTTTTGCTCACTATATAGGTTGTTTGTCTTTAATACATAATCATTCCTAAATAAAAATAAGGAAATAAATGATCATTCCAGGTATAAGCTGGAATTCATTTCATAATTTTAGTAATTATTAATAACCTAATATATCTTATCAAAGGCAAAAGTATTAAGCAGGCACTTTTTCCTCAGCAGCTTACTACTGCTTCGTTTCTGTGCAGATTCCTTACATTTCCTGGCACACTGACTTCATAGGTACTCTTACATTACTTTAAATTCCTCCTGTCATAGCAGAAAGTATCTGATAATTCATACATACGTGGTGATAATAAGATATTTTTATTCCCAGAAGGGCTTGAAACTTAAAAGTGGTTCCTAGGGCTAAAACCACGTAATTCAAAAGAAGACATTAGTGTCCAGTGGTAGAAATTCATTCTCTATGTCAGTTGGGTAAATGACACATTTTAAAAAAGCAGGATGAGGGGCGCCCGGGTGGCTTAGTCGGTTAAGCGTCCAACTTTCACTTAGGTCATGATCTCGCGGTTCGTGGGTTTGAGCCCCACGTCGGGCTCTGTGCTGACAGCCAGCTCAGAGCCTGGAGCCTGTTTCAGTCTGTGACTCCCTCTCTCTCTGACCCTCCCCTGCTCACGCTGTCTCTCTCTCTCTCTCTCTCCTAGAAATATATAAAAATATTAAAATAAAATAAATAAAATAAAAAAGCAGGACGACTCTGTCCTGGCCTTACAGTCACAGTGGGCAGGCAGGGTTCCCACAGCCCCGCTGCTTCCCAGAACCTCCGGAGTGGTGTTGACACTGGGGATGTTCTGTCTCCATAGGCTGCTGCTTTAAGGGCTTAACCCTCTGTGTGTGATAAAATGTCCCTTCTTATACTGCTCCTTAATAATCGGAAAGGCAGAGTGGTGTGGCGTATTTACAAGTGCTTACTCTGCCTCGTTAGCTAACTAGGAATGTCTTTTCAAATGTTCAGAATTAGAAGTATGCAGTCATTTAATACTTCAACTCATTTCTGTGAACCAGGTATAGATACAAGTGAACACTTATTAGCTGAATTGGCGTATGAAAGGATGGTCTTTGGGCTGAAAGCAAAATACTGCGAGAGTCAGATATTTGAACTCCTTCCAGTCTAGATTACTCAAGAGGAAACAAACAGCAAGATTCAGTTTAATTGCTTGTTATTTTGAAATAGGAAATGTTATGTGTATTTTTCTTCCCCAAGGGCTGTGTCCAGGACAGTGCCATTGTGGCGGTGTTTTTATAGTTCTGTGAGATGTTTACAGTGTTGTAGAAAAAGAAAACAAATGAAACTGATATAAATGTATCTGGGTAGTAGAATGTTTCAAAGCTTATCCAAGTTCTTCTGGTTTAAAGACTTGGTATTTGTACACAAATCCTATCAATATAATAGTCACATTAGTATTTATAAACTAATATATGAGGACATACTAAATTTTGGCACATGTTATGTAAATGGCATATTTATATGTATATGTAATTATATGTGCGTTGTGTGTGTGTGCTTAAGCATGTTTAAGTTTTAGCAAGCATTCTAGTGGGAGGTGTGTGGTCACATGCTCAGACAGCTTCGAAACATTTTGGACTCAGGGCACCTGGGTGGCTCAATACGCTTGGTTAAGCATCAGACTCTTGATTTTTGTTTGGGTCATGATCTCAGTGTTTGTGAGTTTGAGACCTGTATTGGAGCCTGCTTGGGAGTCTCTCTCTCTCTCTCTCTCTCTCTCTCTCTCTCTCTCTCCCTCTCTCTCCCTCTCTCTCCCTCTCTCTCCCCCTCTCCCTCTCCCTCTCTCTCCCCCCGTCTCTCTCTCTCTCTCTCTCCCCCTGTCTCTCTCTCTCTCCATCTCTCTCTCTCTCTCTCTCTGCCCCTCCCCCATTCATATGTGCTGTGCTCACACGCCTGTGTTCTCTCTCTCTTAATCACTCTCTCTCAAAATAAATAATAAAAAATAACACAGTTTGGGCTTTTGTGTTGGTCTGCCTGGGTTTGAGGCTTTACTGTGTACTAGGTATGTATGATAGGACAAAGTACTTGATTGTTCTGTGTCTCAGTTACCTCATCTATGAAATTGAGGTAATAATTGTATCTGTTCCTGGAACGCCTGGGTTGATCCGTCACTTGAGCATCTAACTTTGGCTCAGGTCATGATCTCACGGTTTGTGTGTTCGAGCCCCTCATCGGGCACTGTGCTGACAGCTCAGAGCCTGGAGCCAACTTTGGATTCTCTGTCTCCCCCTCTCTCTGCCCCTCCCCTCCTCACACTCTGTTTCTCTCTCAAAAATAAATAAACATTAAAAAAAAAAATTTTTTTTAATTGTTATCTGTTCCTTATTGAGTAAATGCAGACTAAGAACCTATAACATGTTTGGCATGTATAAGCACTTAATAAGTGTTATTTATTGTTTTTGCAAATTATTATTAAATATTGGCCACACAGTTGATTCAGAGAGGAGAAGAGAATTATCTTGAAAAAAAAATGACTGTTTTGAAGCCAAAGACATTAGTTAATTTTGTGGATTAAAATCATACGGTCGTTTCTTTATCATTAAGAGATTATGGTATAATGAAGGATATAGTGTAGGTAGTCTGTGGTTTATTCATTATAATATACCTTGGATTATCCATTTTTGACTGTATTTAAAGTCTTCCCTTTTATGACCAGATAATATATGTTTATGAAATGGCCTCCTTTGAAACTTGTTGGCTTTGGAAAATATATGGCTTTTTGTCCACTTTGTGTTAGACTTCAATTTTGTCTAATCAGTGTTTGAACGAAATGGCACTTGTTGTATAGACTTCCTTCCAAGAAAAACATTGGGTGTTTCAGGAAGTGGTCTTGATGAGTCAGAGGATAAACTTTTTTCCTCTGAGTCAGTTCTGAGTCTCCTTGGTATAAATAGGCTTACTTTTACCCAAAGTTCTGCTTTTTATACCATATGTTAAAATCATTGATACATGACCACACCAACAACAGTGCTTTTATTGGTACTTCCACTGAATTAACACTGAGAACCTTATCCAATTGTGACTATAGAAATTCTGTTAAATACATTTTTTTAAAAAAATTTCAATTCAGTTTCTGTACTTCTAAATCACGTCCTATTTTGAATCAATTTTGCCTCAGACAGGACTGATTTGTGTTAGGCGGTCATTTGTGTAAATCTTAGAGGAAATTTCTATTGGTAACACTGTCTCCCTTGACCACTAAAATTCTAGCACATGTGCATAAAAACTCCTATAGCGCACTTTTGGTACAGCAGTTATTTTGCAGAGGATTGTACTAGTGTGCCGCACCCCAGAGCTGTGCCAGAGAGCCGAAGGAATAAGCCAGAGTTCTTCTTCACCACTGCACTAAAATATTAAACATGAAAAACAGTTGCTGAGTGACTAGATATTATTAATGTTGACTTGGTCAGGGAAGACTAAAATAGGGGTAGGAATGGAGGAACTGATCCGTTGCTAGATAGGAGGTGTCAAGTGGCAGGAAGGGGATTTGGGGTAAGAGCAGAGGCCTGAAGGTGGCTCAGTGCTCCAGTGCTCAGAAGAGAGTGAAGGGTTGTGGGTGGGCGTGCTGGACAGAATATAAAGGACTGGAGAATTTCTTGAGGGCAAAATTGTGGTAGCCCTGGAATGGTAAGCAAAGAAATTTCTTTGTGTGTGTGTGTGAGTATATAATTGGTAACATTCTTTTCTTTATATTTTTTTGTTTATTTTTGAGAGAGAGACAGAGAGAGACTGAGTGAGACAGAGTGTGAGTGAGGGAGGGGCAGAGAGAGAGACAGACAGACAGACAGACAGACACAGAATCTGAAGCAGGCTCCTAGGTGTCAGCACAGAGCCTGATGCGGTCTCAAACTCTCGAACTGTGAGATCATGCCCTGAGCCGAAGGTGGATGCTTAACTGACTGAGCCACCCAGGCACCCCAGTAATTGGTAACATTCTTTACTTTGATTCTCATGTATTTCACTTGAGTTGTATTTGATTGATAGTGATTCATTCTTACATCAGTGGATTTCATTTTTAGAATCAATAGTTAAAGAAAATTCCCATTACTATTTCTCCTCAGTATACAATTCTTCAGGGAGATAAAGAACTCATAGATGTTACTATAGATAATAAATCTTAAGTGACCTGTGTGTGCTTTTGCATATAGTCTTCATAACAACCTTATGTCACATATGAGTAAACAGAAGCTCAGAGAGGATAAAGTTTGTTCAACATCACAGAGATATGGTAGAGCCAAAATTTACATTTAGGGCTTTTCATTTTCCTAGTATGCTCTTTTTACTATTCCACGATATCACAATAGAAGCATTGCAATGTATGCAACAAGTTTTCTTATTTCCACTAGCTCTGAAATACACCCCAAGAGCATTTTTCTTCTTGGCGGAAGTACTGTTATTATTTTCTAGGAATTGGAAGGTGATCTTTAGATGCTGGGAAATCGCCTTATGGGCAAGCTGGCTCACCCCCTCTCAGGGAGCAGCAGTAGAGCTTTGCTTTCTAAGACTAGATTATTGTCATTTGAGGCTCTGTGAGGTTTGCAAGGGCCATCAGTTATGTTTAGGAACATTTGTGGGCGGTGATGATCCACGGCAGGTCCTTTGCCCACTTATATTAGTCGACTATTAATTGGTCATTTTTCACTTCCTGCATCTTAAGCATTTGGGGTCTAGATCAGTTGCCTGTCTTCACACAGGCAGTCACTTCTAGAGTAGGCCACTTCCCTTCACCCTCCTTTCATGGCAGGGAAGCAGCCATGTGGCTCTTGGCAAAACTAGCCTTCCCTGAGGCGAGAACAGTGACAGTTAAGATTAAGCATTACCCTCATAAACATATCATGTCTCATAAAATCCAAACACTTGTTTTCTGGAAAAATTTCCTGTTTAGCATCCTGGAATGCAGCAGCTTCAGTTCTTGGGAGAGCCGGGAAGTTTATCTCATTCTTCCCGGCTAACTAGTGAGAGGACTGTGCTGTTCCTAGGGCTTCTCACCAGCTAAGTTGTAAACAACAACAACAAAATTATCGCACATGCTTTCTTCGTAGGCAGGCTTGGAGGTTGTGAGGGTGACATATAGCCATTTCTCAGTTACCTGTGTTAACGTCCCCCATACTGTGAGAAAAATAGGACACTTTCTCTTGTGTTTTGTTTTGTCAGGTGGTCTGTAGAGGTAAATTTAGACGACAAGCAGCAGACACTGAGCCAGCGGGCTGGCCTCTGACCGATGTCACTGAGCTAATCTCTGGAGCTGCAGAGAACTCTTGGAAATACCCTCGTTCCCAGCTTATGGAAAGGCCTGATGAGGAGGAGTTTAACGTGTCCAGGGACACAGAGTTGGGAATGGTATTGACAGAGCAAGCAGTAGTGTGAACTTTGGTGTTCAGTGTTTTCTAACCTCACAACAAACCTAAGTCAGGCTGACATCTAGGATGTTCCCGTGGCCAGCCTAGGAATGCAGTTTCCTCACGCTCACAGAAAGTGGTTGGATTCCGGCAGGACTGATGCTCGTCATCAGACAAGGGACAGAAGTGGAAAGGTGAGAGGATGTGGTCAGACGAGATTTTTATTCCGTTCCATCTGAGGAAAATAAGGAAGGCGGCTAACAATAACAGAGGTCACGATGGAGAGGCTGGAGGAAGGCGATGTGTGTTTTGAAGTGTGGATGGGGTGACTTAGAGGGATTTGGGCATCTAGCAAGCAGACTGTGCTTACTGTTTTCCTTGAGTGGTTCTTGTTAGAAGCTAGTGATGCAAAATATTTTGTTTTTAATTCTTCAACAAGCTAAAATATTTCCTACTCCGTGTTTCTTGCTTTTAGAGCATTGTTTCATTCTGGCTTTCCTTAATAAGATTTGAAATAAACATTTTAATTTGGCCAAGTAAAAAAAAAAAAAAAATTTACAGGAATAATTTTTTCATTCATTGAATACGTTTTTATTGAGAAGTTACTGTGTGTTAGGAACTACGCTTAACACTTTGTATTCGGTAAAATTATTTAGCCCCTGCCCTCACGAAACTTACAGTCCTATGTACGAACCAGAAAATACGAAGTAACTGCAGTGTGATAAGTGCATCTTAGTGTTACACTCCAACATCATGGGAACACGTGGAAGAGGCATCTGTCTATCGGGAAGATCTCCCTAGGTTGACATTTTTGCAGAAATCAGGGAGGGTCTCCCTAGATTGAGTTAGGAAGTTTGAGTAGGAGCTGGCCAGATGAAGGTGGGGGGGGTTGGGTGAGAGAATATTCCAGACAGAAGTTGTAATTTGCTGGCAAGAATCTTTAAAATGATGTATAGTGTGCCTGTGTAACTATAAGAAGGGTTCGGGGTGGTGGAGTGGGTCTGGGACAGAACAGGGGAGGGGGCAGGAAGGCAGAAATGGTGGAAAGGAAGCTTTACAGGTATAAAAGGCCAGATCACAAAAGAGGGCTAGGCTGTTTCATCCAATTGGATGTTTCCTGGAGGGCAGTGGAGAACCAGAAGAATGATAGATTTAAGTTTTTGAAGGCACTAGTGTTGGGGCGCCTGGGTGGCTTAGTTGGTTAAGTGTCCAACTTTCACTTAGGTCATGATCTCGCGGTTCGTGGGTTCAAGCCCCGCATCAGGCTCTGTGCTGACTGCCAGCTCAGAGCCTGGAGCCTATTTCAGAGTCTGTATCTCCCTCTCTCTCTTACCCTCGCCTGCTCTCTCTCTCTCTCTCTCTCTCTCTCTCGCTCACTCGCTCGCTCTCTTAGAAATAAATAAAACNTAGTGTTAGATTGATTCAGACTTTACCTATGATTCCAGTTTAGATCATCAAGAGATCACTTAAATCCTGGCACGGCTCATTAATAGATTGTTACTGCTTACATGACACAAATATATGGAGTTTGAAAACGACCTTAAATAATACCAAATATTTAAAAAAAAAACATGTTTTATCAGAAACAGTCATGTATCTCTCTTAGAGTGTAATATGTTGAACTATTAAAAGATTGTGCTGAGTTAAAGCTAAGCTGACACTCAGTTTAGCAACTTGAGGAAAACTTAACTCCCTTCCTCATCAAATTCAGTAAAACTATGTAAGATTATGTTAGAAAAAGCAGCACATGTTTTTAGGTTGATTTGTTGAGGTTCCCAAGAAAATATATTTTCCAAAGAAGTTGGAGTAAAAGTACCACCCACTGTGTATCATTCTGTTTTTAATAGAGGCAGAATGGATTCTTTCTACATTTTATAGAGCCTTTTTGAAGGAATAGAGCCTATTTGAGGAAATATACTTGTTGATATATTTCTTTTATAATAATTCATATGTTCCCATGTTTGTAAAAACATGCTATCCGAACGTTGAATATAAAAGTCAGTTCTAGTTTTATTGATTGCCATTATACAATTGGAAATATGTTGCCATAGAGAGGTACTCTGTAATAGGCATGGATTTTGCTGATCAGAAGTCAAGGTGATGCCATGACCATTTAGAATTTTGTAATTTTTTGAAGTTCTAGGGGCCATTGTTTTTATTCTGGTATGACCCTTGCCTTTATCTTGATGATATTTCTAACATTCCTGATTATCTCCTGCCTTTACTTCATGAACATTCTGAATCTAGTTGTTTTTCTTTCTTCTTTGTAAGTAAAGCTTCACTGTTACTTCCTTTCTATACAAATGTATGTACTTTCATTTATAATAGCTGTATAGCAAAACAAAAAAAATTCTTTTAATTCTATTTGGATGCTATGTGACCATGTGATTTGGGGCAAAAAACAAACTCTGTGACCATTATTTTCCTCTATATGGCAAAACAGTTGGATTTTATTTCATACCACCTACTTATTGGCACTTTGATTAAACTCTGTCCCTAGCTTAACTCATCTGTAGAAGACCGTAGTAATGGTCCTTACCTCATGAGGTTGTTGTGACAATTAAAATAAATACATGCAAAACACTTGGAATTGTGCCTGACACATAGTGCTCTATAAATATTAGCTCCTCCTCTCCTCCTCCTCCTCCTCCTCTTAACGCTATTAGCATTTATAGTGGTAGCTTAGATCTCTTAATGAATGAATTTTATAAACACAGTTGGCTTAAAATAGTAGAAAGTGATTATACCAGCTAAATTATACCTTGTTTATTTAATAAAGAGCTAGAATAATTAGGGGGGTGCTATTTAGAAATCTTAAACTTATTCTTCTTATGAACAGCACATTTCAATTAAATCAAGTCAAACCCCCTTCCCGCCCACCCCATTTTAATTGCCCCAGCCTATCNGGAAGGATGGGAATGGAAAGAAATGCAAATGTGGCATTACTAGCCCTTGTGCTAAATCCTTCTTCAAATTGCCTCTTCCTTTTAACTTCAAATAGCCTACTTCCCCAAATAAGTCTATCTTAACTTCCCAAACAAAAATCCACACCAGAGGATCCAGGAGCCTGAAGGTGTTTGTTGATTTTCCCTTCCTTGGCTGATCAGGCACGTCTCTTTAACTTATTAATTCAGTGTCTTGAGTTGTGTTTGCTCTGTTTCTTTTCCAGGCACTAAAATCTAGGAACGTAACTCCTGGAAACAGGGGTTTTATGTTCTTCTTATTTTGGATGNCCAAAAGGGGACATGTAACCATGAAAAAAGGTCCATTTCTCCCCAAGTGGAATAGTACTTCACTTGTTTTTCTCTCACTTCCTGACCCATCAAATCCAGATTTTTAAACTTGCACCTAAAGTTGCCATTTTATAGATTTTACTGTTTTATTTCCTATGATTCTTCTTCCCTACTCTCTTTCATTTTATTTTGTTTAAGTTCAAGGTGTTAATAGGGTAGAAAGACCACTCCTGGTTCAGAATTATTTTTACATAGAATTTTTTGCCAACAGAGCACTGTTTCTGTGCATCAGTCTTAAAACATTGGGAGCACATTCAAAAAATGCATCAGCTCTCTGTTTCAGTCGTTCACGAATTATCTTGGATTTTGAAGGAGGAAACCCTGAAATAACACTTTCAGAATGAATCTCTCAGTCCTACGGTTTTTATAAGTGCCTAGCTAGAAGTGACTCAGTCTGACTTTATAACTTTATAGACACGATCTTTTCTGTTCTTTTTCTTGTAAGCCATTAGTAGAAATTGTAATATTATATTTATTATTGTACTTACTTCATGCTGGCTCTCCCACTAGACTGCAAACTCCACGAAGGTGGGAACCAGGTCTGTTTGTTAACTGCGTACTCAGTATCTAGAGCTCTCCTGTCTAGTATGATAGCCATTAGCTGGATGCAGCATTTTACATTTCAACATAAAGTAATTTAAATTTAATAAAATTAAAGTCAGAGCTCTTGAGATGTGCTAGCCACACTGCAGGTGTTCGGCACTTATGCTCAGTGCCTGTGTTGGACAGTGGTGATACTGTACATTTTCATCACCATCATCACAGGAAGTTTTATTTAACGGTGCTCATCTCTATCATTGAATCTCTGTCTCTATCACTGAATGATCACAGAATGATTACATAATAAATGCTTATTGAATGAAATGAATGAATGAATGAATGAATTAGTACTGGTACTGGTTGGGGTCAGTTACTATTGAATGAATCTTATTTGAATAATTATTTACAAAGGTCATTTTGGCTTTTAATTAATGTTGACATATCCCTGGCCAATTTCAAAATACCAGATTTATCAACAGTTAAGGGGAAGTAAGTATACAATAGTTAAAAGCATGACTTGTTAAAACTTAGCCAAGGTACAGAGATGTCATGGCCAAGTTACCTTTACTTATAACTTTTATAAGTCGCAGACGCTTCATTAACATGGGAATAAGAATGAGGCAGGAAGGGAGGGAGAGTAAAGAGACAGGTTGACCCAAGTAAAGCCATTTGGTTTTAGGCCAAAAGTCAGTAGATCATAGAAGGGGTCACAAGGTCCAAATCATAGAAAACCGCAATACCTCACTCTCTCGGGCAGTAAAAGCCTCAAAGATCGGACATTATTAAAAATCCTCCCTGTGGGTATTTCTGCAACCTAAGACAATGGAAAAACTAACCTCCTAATGTAAGTGATATACCCAAAGTTAGAGTATGCCCCTCCCTATATGGTCAGCTAATTAAAAACCAGAACACTGATAAAACCCTTGTTAGAGGCAAAGCAGGGGTTCTTTTTCTTATCTGGGAGGAGAGATGCTTTGTGAGGTAGTGCCGGTCTTCTTTCTGTACAAAATAAATCCATGTCCTTTCCCTCTAAAGGGCTTGCTCTTGAATTCTTTCTCATACAAAGCCGGGAATCCACTTGGTGAGGGGCCTTGGCCTCTCAACAATCTCATAAAGAATGTAAGAATTAAGTAAGATTA